>NW_022630128.1:0-67500 GCF_010909765.2 Amblyraja radiata | reverse complement strand
TTTTATTTTATTGTGTTGTGTATGGGTGTGGGGGGGGGGGGGGAAACATGTTTTTGGTCTCTTCCTTCGGGGGGGATGCGACTTCTCTTGTCGTATCCCCCGTGTCCGTCTGCGCCGAGACCTAATGGCTGAGCTGGCGGCCTCGGAGCTGGGGCAGCGTTCCAGCGGCAAGATCGGAGCTGTGGCGTCCCGGCGGCAACACCGGAGTTGTGGCGTTCCGGCGGCAGCGGCGACCCGACAGCGGAGCTGTGTCGTTCCGGCAGCGTCGGGGCTGTGGCTTTACGGCGGCAGCGGCGGCAGCCTGGCATCGGAGCTGTGGCGTTCCGGCTGCAGCGGCAACCCGACCTCGGAGGATCAGCCACGGGCCCGGTAGACGACAGCGTCGGGAGCTCACAGGTCGCTTCGGAGCAGAGGGAGAACAAGGAGGGAAGAGACAAGGACTGCACCTCCACAGACACCTCTGTCAAGCTTCTCATGTTTGCGGATGACACAACCCTAATTGGACTGATCCAGGATGAGGAGGAATCTGCCTACAGACAGGAAGTGTCACACCTGGCGTCCTGGTGCCGTCGCAACAACCTAGAGCTCAATGCTTTTAAGACAGTGGAATTGATTGTAGACTTTAGGAGAGCTCCCCCTCCCTTCACCCCGCTCACCATCAACAACACCACAGTCACATCTGTGGAGTCATTTATGTTCCTGGGAACCATCATCTCCAAGGACCTTTAGTGGGGGGCTACCATCGACTCCACAGTCAAAAAGGCACAACAGAGGATGTGCTTCCTACAGCAGCTGAGGAAGCACAATCTGCCATAGGCAATGATGGTCCAATTATAACCAAATAACAATAACAGCATGGAAACAGGCCGTCTCGGCACTTCTAGTCCGTGACGAACACTTTCTCTCACCTTGTCCCATCTACCTGCACTCAAACCATAACCCTCCATTCCTTTCCCTTCCACATACCTATCCAATTTATTTTTAAATGATAAAATCGAACCTGCCTCCACCATTTCCACTGGAAGCTCATTCCACACAGCTACCACTCTCTGAGTAAAGAATTTCCCCCTCATGTTACCCGTAAACTTTTGTCCCTTAATTCTCAAATCATGTCCTCTTGTTTGAATCTTCCCTATTCTCAATGGAAAAAGCTTATCCACATCAACTCTGTCTATCCCTCTCATATTTTTAAAGACCTCTATCAAGTCTCCCCTTAACCTTCTACACTCCAAAGAATAAAGACCTATCTTGTTCAACCTTTCTCTGTAATTTAGGTGCTGAAACCCAGACAACATTCTAGTAAATCTCTACACGGCCATCACAGAGTCTGTTCTCACCTTCTCCATCGTGGTCTGGTTTGGCTCAGCCACCAAGCACGACACCTGGAGGCTGCAGCAAATCGTCTGATCAGTAGAGAAGGTTATTGGCTGCAACCTTCCCTCCATTGATGAACTGTGCACTGAAAGGGCCAGGAAGCGAGCGGGCAAGATCATCTCTGACCCTTCTCACCCTGGCCACAAACTCTTTGAATCACTTCCCTCTGGAAGGCGACTCCGGACTGTCAAAGCTGCCACAGCCAGACATAAAAACAGCTTTTATCCACGAGTAGTTGCTCTACTCAACAGCCAAAAATCTGTAGCCTCCCTTTGATCTGGTATTTTGTTGGTTCACATGCATGATCAATGTTGTTTTATCATTAATGTTTTATTATTATTAATGTTTAGTGTTTTCGGAGTTATTCGTAACTGTCACTGTATGTCATGTTGTTACTTGTGGGTGGAGCACCAAGGCAAATTCCTTGTATGTGAATACTTGGCCAATAAACCTACTTACTTACTTATGACTCTAATCTTTCTGCAGTACTCATTAAACCCAAGCTTTTTAAAAATGTAAATTTCCAAGGCTATAGCGGTGACTCGTTGTTACGGTTATCTATGGCCGTTTTTTTTTTTAAATCCGTATTTAACAACGCAAAATCATATTTCTGTACGAAATACGGAAAATCCGTATTACTCGGCAGCTATGCATAAGGTAGTTCTTGATGAGATGGGTTCACTGATGGGCTGGGTTGCGATCAGCGCCACAGAGGCCGATCGAAGGGAAGGTGTGCTGCTGAAAGTGCCCCCGCGCATTCCGAGATACTTTTTGGTGTGACGAGTGTGCCTTTCTTATTTTCTACTAGTCAGATCCTTGAACTTCCCTTGAAACAGGCTATTACTAGGGAGAAGGTGCTTGAAAAGCTGAATGGGTTCAAGGTGGATAAATCACCGGTTGGACTAGGGTTCTGAAAGAGTTGGCTTTAGTTTGTAGCGGCATTAATAGTGATATTTCAGGAACCACTGGAGTGGTTGCAGAAGATTGGAAAATTGCCAATATTCCCCCGCTGAACAAGATGGGAGCAAAGCAGAATGGGCCGGATCCAAGAGAATCGTCTGACTTCGATAGTTGGTAAGATTTTAGAGTTTACTACAGGACCCGTGGCGCCCCCATGCGACGTCACAGATTCCCGTAGTGACGCCAATCAAAATGGCGATCTGAAAATGGTGGTGGGCCTGAAAACCCTCCCCCAACTGTGCACGCACGGACAGCGGGCTCGGCAACCCTACTCCAACTACGCAGAACTTGTGTGAATGGGTAGACGAAAATGTTGGAGAAACTCAGCAGGTGAGGCAGCATCTATGGAGCGAAGGAAATAGGCGACCTTTCGCGTCGAGACCCTTCTTCAGACTGATGTCGGGAAGGGTGGGGGGGGGCGGGAAAAATAAAGGAAGAGGCGGAGACAGTAGGCTGTGGGTGAGCTGGGAATGGGAGGGGAAGGAGGGAGAAAGCAAGGACTGCCTGAAATTGGAGAAGCCAATGTTCATACCGCTGGGGTGTAAACTACCCAAGCAAAATATGAGGTGCTGTTCCTCCAATTTGCGGTGGGCCTCACTCTGGCCATGGAGGAGGCCCAGGACAGAAAGGTCGGATTCGGAATGGGAGGGGGAGTTGGAGTGCTGAGCCACCCGGAGATCAGGTTGGTTGTTGCGAACTGAGTGGAGGTGTTGTGCGAAGCGATCGCCAAGCCTGCGCTTGGTCTCACCGAGGTTGATACGCTGAATAACCATATTTTTGTTTGGAAGTGGAAAGAGATAATAGAAATTGCATTTATTGCAATGTGTGAAAAGAGATGAGATACTGTATTGTAATATTGCTGCATGTCATTGTGGTATATATCATGTCTTGATTGGTGAATATGTTTAGTTTGTGACTTTATTTGAAGCAGAAATAATGTGAATGCTTCATTGACCATAATTCCGACTGGTAACTACGCACTTCGTCCGAGCACATTATCGCACGCGTCATGCAAGCCATCTTAAATGACCACCTAAACTGTGATTTGGCAACCTAAAAAGCTGCCGAGGTTGCCCAGCTGGCAACAAGGTAAAAAAGTTAAACGAGAGCCCTGACATATGATGTGCGTTTCACGGCTGTACTCTCTGGAGTTTAGAAGAACGAGGAGGGGGGCTCATTGAAATACCATATAGTGAAAGGCTTGGATAGAGTGGATGTGCAGAGGATGTTTGCACTAGTGGGAGAGTCTAGGACTAGAAGGCAGAACCTCAGAAGTACAGGACATTCCTTTAGGAAGAAGATGAGGAGGAATTTCTTTAGTCAGAGGTTGGTGAATATGTGGAATTCGTTGAATTCTATGGCAATATATATTTTTACGGCTGAGATAGATAAATTCTTGGTTAATACAAGTGTCTGGGGTAATGGGGAGAAGGCAAGGCAATTGGTTTTGTTGGGAGAGATTGATCAGCAGTGATTGAATGCTGAATTGTATTTGATATGACTTTGTATTGAAGAATAGATAACTGAAAAGGGGCCTCTTCTTAGGCCAGAGGTCAGTTGTTCTTTCCTTTGTGAACATTCTTGAGCTGTGAGGTTTGTGCTGAGTGTGAGATAATAGGCCGTGTAGTTAGCCTTGGAGTGAGGGGAGTAGTTGTAAAAGACCTTGTAGAGAGATTGGATATATAGCTTCCACAGATAGTAGGAAAAGGGGAGGCTGTAAGTTAAGCTGTATGAAGTATGTAAGTTAAGTGAATGAAGCTGTATCCTGGAACCAAACACTAATTAATTAAATTGACAGATTTATGACCCATGTATGCTTGGTTGGGATGTGAATGGGTTTTGAACTTAGAAACTGTAATTCAGCAAACTTATATAATTAATGTTTTAAAGACATAGGTAAAAGTATTTCAAACTGGGAAATTGTAGCAAAACAAACTATGAAATGTGTTGTCTTAGTATGAATGTAAACATTACTTATAGAAATTGTTTAAATTTATAGAAATATCTTTCTTCTTGGTATGGGAAGTGTGTATGACTTATGTGATCATTGTATGTATCTTATATTTTGAGGAGTGGTCTTTGATAAGAGCCTACTGGGGTTTTGCTGTGTTGAAATAAAATAAGTAAAGTTATAAAGTTATTAGACAGGCAAACGAAGGCTGTAATGAGGCCAGGGAAGGGGGATCATGTGACTGATGTTGTAAATCACCAGAAGGACTCAGATGATTGGTTACTAGCTTGTCATACCCTCTGTATCTGAAATGACTAATACCTATATAAATGCCATGAGTTTGTATCAAAGTTACTCCTCTCTGGACCCGCCCCAGAGCATTAGCTCTGTGTTGGAAGGTTCAAGAGATTAGTCTCAGCTGAGTAAAGAAATGATTTTAACAGCAACAAATGTTTGAGTCAAGTTGACTTTAGATTGACAGAGCTCAGTTTAACAGCTACTATCAGTTATGACATATGCATGTATGTTCAATATATACTTTTAAAACTCTGTGTGTGTGTGTGTGTATGTCATTTTTTTGGCCTTTGATTCGTTACTCCACCAAAACCAGACGCTAACATGCCGAGATTTTTACCATTTCACTAGCCATTTCACTCTTACATTCGCTCATCCTCCACTTCCCCCCCCCTGCCCGGCTCTGTCACGCTGGCTGAAGCCAAACATCGCCTGCTTTTCGTCGTCCTCGCTGGCTTGCACTGTCCGAAAATCCCGCGCGCAACGGTATGTCGGCCCGCAGGCACATTGAGGGCGTACGCAGCGTCTTGATGGGCGTACGCAGCGTCTTGACGTCGTACGCAGCGTCTTGACATTGTACACAGCGTCTTGACGGCGTATGCCTAGCGCATGGTGTTGCGCGATGACGTCAGGCCGCCCCTTCCCCTTTCAACCGTGCTTTGAGGGAACAGACCAAACGGGTCTGCACTTGGTCTAGTACCTTTTAAATGTTGTTATAGGGAGGTTACAAAGCAGTTGGGTCACGACCCATGACCCGTACTGTTGCTACACTAGTCCAAATGGATTACACGAGATGAACTGCAGGTAGGCACTTACCATTGTTTCCAGCATAGCAGGCCCGTTAAAACCCGCTGAAATTGTCCATTTTTGCGCTGTAAATAATTATGGAAATCGGGATAAGCGTGAGAGACATTTAGCCTACTTCAGAATTCCAAAAGTGAGGAGAAATGACGGTAGATAGAAACGAGAGCTGAAGGGACAACAACAGCCAGAGTACTTAGCGAATATTGACCGTTTGCTCACTGCATTTCATCAACTAAGGCATTATTTGTGTTTTTTCTTGATTCCTTGGCATCTAAAAGTTTCAGAAGTGATAAATCTGGCTGTAATTTTTTTAAATCGCCCATGGTTCTCGTGGGTTTTTACATACAAAATGAAAACGTATCTGAAGAAAAATTTACAGCCAGATTTATCACTTTTGCGCAAAAATTCAACATTTTGGCAGGTTTTAACAGGTAGGAAAGTACGCGTTTCTTGCATTAATAACATATACCGGAAGTTACGGATGTCTTCCAGTTGGATTTAGCGGCTCCGTGCGTTGATTCCTATGACCCAGTGACCTTACGTGCAACCCCCCTATAGTACCTGCCTCAACTATATACTCTGGTAGCTCGTTCCATACACCATACCATGCTCTGTGCGACAATGCGGCCCCTCAGGTTCCCATTAAAGCTTTCCCCTCTCACTAAAACATATGTGCTCTCGTGTTCATCCCCTACTCTGGGTAAAAGACTCTGGTGAGCAATTAACATATCTATTACATACATGATTTTATAAACCTGTCCTTCTCCTAATGTGTAGGAAGGAACTGCAGATGCTGGTTTAAAGCGAAGATAGACACAAAATGTTGGAGTAACTCTGCGGGACAGGCAGCATCTCTGGAGAGAAGGAATTGGTGACGCTTAGGGTCGAGACCCTTCCTCTGAAAGTTATTTGCAGCCAGTCTGCGCAACTACCTGCAGCGTCTCCGCCCCCCCCCCCCCCCCCCCCCCCCCCCTTACTCCGGCCGCTGCTGCCCTCACGCCAGCCCTGGGCCTTGGCTGCCTGACCGGGTCGGGCTGGGCTGGAGGCCGCTGCTGCGGGGTGAACGGCCGAGTGCGGCGGGTAACAAAGGCCGGGCTGCGGCTCACACATCCTGATCATGATCGTGTCCCCCCTCCCTCGGGCTGCGGTGCCACCGGACAGGCAGTCCGGCCCCACACACACACACGCCCGCCCGCCCGCCAGGCTGCGGCCCCACACTCACTCACTCACCGCCCGCCAGGCTGGGCTGCGCTGCGCTGGGCCGGGCCCGGGAGGAGCCGCCGCCGCCGCCGTCAACAGTTCTTTAAACAAGCGACGGGATTCCGCCGAGAGGCGCCACTCCGGTGCCGGGGGCACCAGCACCAGCACCAGCACCCTAGCGGCTGGGAGGACCAGCACCCTCAGCAACCCGGGACACCAGGGCCACCAAAGTTCCTATAGCTCCGCTATAAGATCTTTGAGGGCCACAACCAAAGATCCTATAGGATATTTGTCCACAACAACTGGGCAGACAACTACAGACATTCACTTTACTGACTGTGATGCGCCTCAACCTATGCTTATATTTTTCTGATTTTTGCCAGTTCCAGAGCCATTTGGAAAACAAGGTACACTTTGAGGATCACAAATATGCAACAGTAAGTGCAGGGATCCACATTCAACCCTAACCTTGGGCACTAGTATGGAAGTTATAGAAGACTTAATTAAGACATTTATCATAGCCAGCATATCATGTCAGCTATATTGTACTCAGATTCACGTGTTTGTTAGTTTTGCAGCACTTAACATTTATCTAGTAATCAAGGCGCTAAACAAGTTATTAACTTTTACTTAAGCATAATTTTACTTTTGTGTAATGTATCTATATTCTTAATAAATACATTTGTATCTTTGTACTAAACTTATAAACTAATTTGTAACATTATAAAATGATGTGTGTAACCTTGGCTGTAGCGAAAACCTTGGCTGTAGCTAAAACATAAGGGGAGCAAAGTAGACACAGCTGGGAGATTAGAGTAACAGTTGGAATTTAAGGGTGGCGAAAGAGGAAAAGATATGGACGGGAAATGTAAGTTTAATAAGATTTAACCAAGGTCGGGATTTAATGGTGGCGAGGCAGAATATATTAGAAGTGAGGATAGATTGATGTGAAAGGAGTACAGCAAGCAAAATAAAGAAGCAGAGATAGGGCTAAAGAACTGAATTAAAAGATACTCGTTTCTGTGAATCGGAGAGCAGTTAGAGAACAGACAGGTGATCTGGAATCTCTGAATGTTCCAGCTGTTTTGTTTGCAAATAAAGGCTTTTGGCTTCTTGAATTCTCCGTGTCTGTGTCATCTTATCCAACTTTAAGTCTCTAAACCACGACAAAATTGGCGCAGCGAGCAGGGTAGGATAGAGGCCCGTTCAGAAGAGGATGACCAGCCAAGGGCGCTTCCTCACTCCACGGGGCTCCCCGGGAAGACAGGAAATAGGGTGGCCACCCACTAAAAGGTAAGCAGTTTTCCGCTTTATTTGGACTAGTAACCTGTTGAAACGGGGACCACTGGGGGCACAGAAGCGTCTGGGTGATCGAGAGGGCCTCTCCTACCCAACGAATCTGGCACTAAATAGTTCTAAAAAGGAGACCGGGAGGATTGTCCAAGAAGGACGCGCTGTGTGGTGAGTAATAATATTTGTGATAAGAAAGTACAGCATTGCTTTAAGAGTTTATTACAACCCCATGGATACCGCCCTGAGAGGTCAGGGGTTTGCACGGACGAGGAAAGTGTTCTGTGGATACCGCCCTGAGAGGTCAGGGGTCAGTACGGGCAGAATAACGTGTTCTGTGGATGAGGGGTCAGGGGTTTGTACGGGCAGAATAAAGTGTTTTGTGGTACCGCCTTGGGTAACCAGGGGTTTGAACGGGCAAAATACGATTTAAGGTAAGTGGGTAACAGAAACGTGTACACATTGATAAAATATTGTAGAATAGTAGAAAGTAGAGTAGCAATAAGAATTGTGTAAGGTAATATAGTGATTACAAGGACGGAGGAGGTGTAAGGACTGAGACTGTATTAATGAATAATTGACTAATACAGGACAAGAAACAGGGTTAATAGTGAAATTTGAGACAAAAATTCCCGTTGATAAGAGGATGTTAAAAAGAGCTCTGAGAAATGGGAGAAAAGAACAGAGAAATTGAACACGAAGTGGCCAGAGGGAAGGTATTTTACATAAACTATGAGATTGGAAGTATTGATTAAGAACCACAGACCGAGAGATAAAACAGAGTTTTGGAAGATTGCTTTAGGAACAAGAGGTGCTTAACCTGTTCAGGGCAGAAGGAAGGGCTGAGGACCTGCCCAGTAGGAAACATCCTAAACATATTCGAGTTAGACAATGTCAGAAAATTATTATGATAATTTATATGCATGACCTGATTGCAATAAACTCGGACAGGTTTCAATTTATACCAACTGTCGAGGATGCCTGGAATTATTTATACACTGAAGTCACAAGAGTTATCGATAAGCATGCCCCCTGGAGAGAAATAAAAGTCAAGGGAAAACATTTACCATGGATTAGTGCTGATTTGATCAACCTTTTTAATAAGCGGGATAAAGTCTGGAAGACTTTCAGGGAAACAAAGGACCCTGCTGATTGGGAAAAATATAGGTCCTTAAGGAATCAGTGTATGACAAAAACACGTAATGCTAAATCAAGTCATTTAAAAAAACATCTTTCTGAAGACATGCATAATCCAAAAAAGTTCTGGAAAAGACTAAATAATGTTCTTAATAAATCAAATCAAAATATCAGCACTCAGATTCGGGTCAACAATGACATCATTCAGGACCCTGCTGTTATATCCAATGCTTTCAGCCAGCACTTCTCCACTGTATGTAGCTCTACTGTATTTGACTCATCTATTATATGTGACTTTCCAGCTACCTCTACATGTAGAAGCTCTTTTTCTTTTCAAAAAATAAAACCTGTTGACGTTCAACATGCTATTAATGAATTAAAGGATGATTGTGGATCTGGACCAGCTGGTATTGAGACTAAATTCATTAAGTTAGGAACTAATATTCTAATGTACCCACTATGCGACCTGTTTAATTTGTCCTTCTCAACTTGTACCCTCCCTTCCGCATGGAAGTGTGCCAATGTTACTCCACTGCATAAGGGAGGCGACCCACACGATATTAACAATTACCGCCCCATCTCAATTATCAACTCGGTGGCTAAAATCCTCGAGAAACTAGTGTTCAACCATCTATCACATTATGTCTCAACTTTCAACATTCTATCTCCATGCCAGTCTGGGTTCAGACCTAATCACTCCACAACTACAGCTCTGTTAAAACTCATCAGCGATGTGTTCACTGCTTCTGAGGATGGTAAACTCACTGGTGCCATCTTTCTTGATCTAACCAAGGCCTTTGATGTTGTTGACCACTACCTACTGCTTGATAAACTTTATTCTATTGGTCTTTCTCAAAACAATCTACTGTGGTTTAACTCATACCTTCATAACAGACGCCAATGTGTCACCTTTAATGGAAGTCAATCCAATTCCTTAATTGTTGAGAAGGGGGTCCCGCAAGGTTCGTCTTTGGGACCACTCCTTTTCTCTATTTTCTCTATTTTGAGTATAGAAGCTGGGATGTAATGTTAAAATTGTACAAGGCATTGGTGAGACCAAATCTGGAGTATGGTGTACAATTTTGGTCGCCCAATTATAGGAAGGATGTCAACAAAATAGAGAGAGTACAGAGGAGATTTACTAGAATGTTGCCTGGGTTTCAACAACTAAGTTACAGAGATAGGTTGAATAAGTTAGGTCTTTATTCTCTGGAGCGCAGAAGGTTAAGGGGGGACTTGATAGAGGTCTTTAAAATGATGAGAGGGATAGACAGAGTTGATGTGATCAAGCTTTTCCCTTTGAGAATAGGGAAGATTCAAACCAGAGGACATGACTTCAGAATTAAGGGACAGAAGTTTAGGGGTAACATGAGGGGGAACTTCTTTACTCAGAGAGTGGTAGCGGTGTGGAATGAACTTCCAGTGGAAGTGGTGGCGGCAGGTTCGTTGGTATCATTTAAGAATAAATTGGATAGGCATATGGATGAGAAGGGAATGGAGGGTTATGGTATGAGTGCAGGCAGGTGGGACTAAGGGAAAAAAAAAATTGTTCGGCGCGGACTTGTAGGGCCGAGATGGCCTGTTTCCGTGCTGTAATTGTTATATGTTGTATGTTATATGTTATAAACGACCTCCCTAATACCTGTACTGACTGTCAAACACAACTATATGCCGATGATGCAGTGTAATATACATCTAGTACTAACAAGTCTGAAATTGAAAGATCCCTTCAATCAGATCTTACTTCTGTTCAGAAATGGCTATTATTTAACAAATTAATTTTAAATTAAAATAAATCATGCAGTATGTTATTTGGTACCAGACAAGGCCTTGGTAATTCTGTAGATCTGACTATATCATTTAATGAAGGATCACCATTAGAACAAGTATTGAACTTGAAATATCTTGGTGTTTGGCTCGACCCAACCCTTTCATTTACGCAGCATAGTGAGACGATTACTAAAAAACTCAGCTGTAATCTAGCTATTCTTTACCGCCATATAAATTGTTTCACCTTTCAGATGAGAAAAATAATTGTCTCTCAACTACTACTACCAACACTGGATTATGCTGATATTGTCTATCAGAATACATTTGATACACATCTTCAACCCCTCAATGTAGTTTATAACAGTCTTTGCAGATTTATTTTAAGGTGTCCATATATAACTCACCACTGTTCTATGTACGAAACTCTAAACTGGTTATCCCCCCACACTCGAAGATGCTACCACTGGTTCCAGTTCATCTTTAAATGCATCCATCTCAATTACCCTTCTTATTTAAAACAAGACCTATTACCATACACACCCTCATATTCACTAAGACATATTCAGCAACCCTTCTTTTTCATTCCAAGAACTAACAAAGAAATTGGGAGACGTGCATTTAAATTCAAAGCTCCTTCGGACTGGAACACTCTGCCTAGTACCATAAGAACTATTAGCTCATTTCGTCTATTTAAAAATACACTTTTACCCTTCCTTAGAAAACCATGTACCTGTTTCTAGTATTAGAGTCTTCGAGCTCCTTTATCTAGCTTGCTCTGTGTGTGATCATTTGGCATAACTATTGTATATGCATGGCCATTACACTTATGTATTATTGTATTGCATAGTGTAACAAGGTCTTATATTGTATTATGTCACAATATCATGAAATAATATATCATATAATAATGTTGATAGTATGTATTAATGTACGATGTATGATAGGTGGTATATGGTATTATGCATCAACATTATGCTGTAACACATAACTATTATTATTATTGGATATGTAACGCCAATTAACAATTGTTATAAACTATAACAAATGGGGATGGAGGGGTTTTGGGATTGGTGTGTGGGTAGGTGGGTCAATGAGAGACTCTATGTATGTTATGTCTTGTGCTGTATGTTCTATGTTGGACCCCCTCAAAAACGAGATGACTGTCCATCTCAAGGGGTTATCCATAAATAAACTTGTTTCAAACTTGTTTCAAAAAGTGGAGACTTGAAACTGAACAAGGAATAGACGACAACGAGCTGATGATCACTTTGTTCCGAGCTGCTATTGTAGATGCCATGCCCGCTCAAGTAAAGTCCAGACTGGAGGAGGTGGTGGGACTGTCAAAAATGCCACACATCCAGTTCAGAGACCATTTGGTCCATGCAGTCGACAAATACCGCAAAGATAAAAAAAAGACTGGCAGACCAGCAGGAGGATGTGCAAAGAAAACTGGTACAATTGCAGCTTGACGAACTTAAAAGAAAAGAGCGTTAAAAAGGAAAGTAAATGCTCGCAATAACAACAGAACCGGCTGAAACAGCTGAAATGAGTGATGCACCAACACGTGGTGAGTCCTATGCCAGAGCCAGACATGGGCCGGAAAATCCTGGGCCAATAATAAATGTCTTTGGGACGTTCCCTCAAATGCCTTATGAGGGACGGGGTAATTCAGGAAATCAGCCCACACAGGACTGGGGCCCTCAAGTGGGTGGATTACAAGGAGGGGGACGAGGGAGGCCAGTAAGGAAACAGGTAGTTGACATGGTGTGCTGGGGATGTGGTCAGGTAGGGTATGTGAGAAGGGACTGTCAGAACCATCCATGGCCCACACCATACCAACAGGTACCGATGGTGGGTGGACAATACCTCGCCCCAGGGACAGCCCCAGCAGACCCGATTGAAAGACCGGCTGGACCCATGAACCCCTATGCTAGATATTAGGGGTGCCCAGAGAACCTGGATGGGAAGCGACACTACCCACTGATAACCAGAGAGGCAGAAGAGGAACCAGTGGTTCAGGTAGTTTTGGGGGGGACAATCAACACCCATGATGATAGACACTGGAGCTACCTATACTTGTGTGCAACCACAATATGCATCCCACCTTCCCATGTCAGGAAAATTTGTTAAAACTGTAGGGTTCTCGGGAAAGACACAGTTAACACGATGCACGGCCCTGTAAGTTTAAAGATGAATAACAGAGAGATAGTATTGCCAATATTAGTGTCAAAAGGGACTCCCATTAATTTGTTAGGTAGGGACGCCCTGCTGAAACTGGAGCTGAAATTAGAATGTACCAGAAATGGTTTGAGTGTGGAGAGGTCGAATGTCCAAATGGTAATGCAGGAAGCTAGCAGAGCTAATGTGATTTGGATAGGGGATATAGAAAATCAGATCTGGGAAACCTGAAGCAAGTGGGAAAAGGGAATACTGACTATATTGCCTGAAGCAACTCCACCCCAGTCTGAGCTGCACTGTACGATATACTTTGATGAAACCCAGAATATAGAACAGGCAAGAATGTGGCGTGCAGGGACGGGTGGCCAGCACCACTTGAGAGCAGTAGCAGTAATAATTGGAAAACAGGGGGTAGCCTTGCAGATTGAATTCCTGGAGAAATGGTACAGGGTGGTGGGGGCTGCACCTCACGTGACATTGGTTGTAAATAAGGGATATCAGTCCAGGGAATTGGGGCCCCTGGAGAGACAAGCAGGCACTGTTAGAAACTGGAGAAGGATTGCTCCACAAGTATGGATGTCTGAACAGGGCCGGTGCTAGGAATTGCGGGGCCCAATTAGAAAACTGATGGCGGGGCCCCTACTCTCAGGGCCGGCCTTAGGGGGTGCGGGGCCCAATTGGGAACAATTTTGGTGAACCCCAGATTCCCAGCCAAGGTGTGTCAGCCCAGTTATTTAGTATATATTATGAAATTGTACACTAGGGTGCGATGGATTCTACACTGTGTGAATCTCTCCCGCTCCCTCCCGTTTGACTGTCAGTAGCTCCGCTGCTTCCAACCTTTACCGTAGCAGCTAATTACCATTAAACTGCATTATGTGATTGGACACAATGCCCTTGGAGACAGCGGCTGATTGGACGGGAGGAAATCTATTTGTGATTGGACCAGATCCACTGAGTTCGCACCGACACACGATTTTTGTTACAGATTTGACAATTTTGTTTGGCGGCCAATCAATCGTTGTCTCTAAGGGGGTTGCATCCAATCACCAACCAGCTTGCTTTAAAATTATACCATAACCCTCCATTCCCTTCTCATCCATATGCCTATCCAATTATTTTTAACCTGCCTCCACCACTTCCACTGGAAACTCATTCCACACCGCTACCACTCTCATTAAAACCTCCTTCTTTCACCTCCGCAACATCGCCAAAATCAGGCCCTCTCTCACACCTCCCGCTGCTGAAAGACTCATCCATGCCTTCACCTCCTCCCGACTGGACTACTGCAACTCACTTCTCCATGGCATCAGCTCCACCTACATCAACCGACTCCAAATGGCCAGAACGCAGCCGCCCGACTCGTCACCCACACCAAATACTGGCATCACATCACGCCAGTCCTCAAACAACTTCACTGGCTTCCCATCTCCCACCGGATCACCTACAAAATCCTGGTCCTCACCTACAAAGCCCTCCACCATCTGGCCCCCCCATATCTCACTGACCTCCTATCTCCCTACCAACCCTCACGGTCCCTCAGATCCACATCAGCCGGTCTCCTCTCCATCCACAAATCCAACCTCCGCAGTTTTGGGGACAGAGCCTTCTCCAGGGCAGCTCCCAGACTCTGGAACTCCCTACCCAACTGATCCGCAATTCCGTGTCCCTCACCATCTTCCAGTCCCGCCTCAAGACCCATCTCTTCACCTCTGCCTATCCTTAGCCCCACGTCCCCCTCCCTTTTCATCTGTGCTTGAATTGCCTCATATTGTGTTTTGAATTGAATTCTGTCTTTAATTTGTGTACTAGTCATGTCTCTACTATTTATTTCATTCCGCTTACATATTTTTCCTCTACTTGCTAATTTTTTGTAAGGTGTCCTTGAGACTCTTGAAAGGCGCCCATAAATAAAATGTATTATTATTAGTTACAGCTTATCGTCATACAGTCACGGAGTGATACAGTGTGGAAACAAGCCCAACGGCCAACATGTCCCACCTACACTAGTCCCACGTGTCTGTGTTTGGTCCCTATCCCTCCAAACCTGTCCTATTCATGTACCTGTCCAACTGCTTCTTAAACCTCAACTACATCCTTTGTCAGCTTGTTCCATATAGCCAACACCCTTTGTGTGAAAAAGTTACTCCTCAGATTTATTTATATAATTTTTTACCCCCTTCACCGTAAACCTATGTCCTCTGGTCCTCGATTCCCCTACTCTGGTCAAGAGACTTTGTGCCTCTACCCGATCTATTCCTCTCTTGATTTTATACACCTCTATAAGATAACCCCTCATCCTCCTGCGCTTCAGGGATATAGTCCCAGCCTGCACAACATCTCCCGATAACTCAGACCCTCAAGCCCTGGCAAGATTCTTGTAAAATCACTCTGTACCCTTTCCTATAACATGGTGCCCAGAACTGAAGACAATACTCTAAATATTTGGTCCTTGTTCATCTTCAATTTGAATCACTAAAATGGTAACTGGTACATATTAAGTTTTCTTTTCTCAGTGCTGTTAAGGCAAGCTTGCACTGATGGTACTGCAAGATGTAATGAATAGCTCTGGCCTCAGCACAAGAGACCCGGGTTTGATCCTGACCTCAGATGCTATCTGTGTGCAGTTTGCACGTTCACCCTGTGGTTTTCCACCGGGTGTTCCGGTTTCCTCCCACATCCCTAAGACGTGCGTATTTGTAGATTATTTGGTCTTCTGTAAAGAGCCTCCAGTGTGTAGGAAATGGATGAGAAAGTCGGATAACATGGAACTAGTGTGAACGGGTGATCGATGGTTGGTGTGAACACAGTGGGCTTGTTTCCATGCTGTATCTCTAAAACTAATGTCCACCAATTTACTTTTGTTAATTACTTCCAGCATGTTTATTGCCGCGATTTCTTGGTGAAAGTGACTTCTTTGGAACTGCTGGGGCTTTTGAAGCTATTATGCGGGGAACACAATATGCATGGTGTGTAGGAAAGCTGTTCCTGGTGTCAACTTCTGTACATCGGTGAGACCAAGCGCAGGCTCGACGATTGTTTCACTGAACACCTCCGGTCAGTCCGCCTTAACTTACCTGATCTTCCGGTTGCTCAACACTAACTCCCCCTCCCATTCCAAATCTGACCTTTCTGGCCTGGGGTCTCTTCCATCAGAATAAGGCACAGCACAAATTGGAGGAACAGCACTTCATATTTCGCTTGGGCAGCTTTTGCCCCAGTGGTATGAACATTGACTTCTCTAACTTCAAATAGCCCTTGCTTTCCTTCTCTCTCCATCCCCTTCCCAGTTCTTCCACAAGTCTTACTGTCTCCTACTGCATACTATCTCTGTCTCACCCACTCCCCTGACATCTGTCTGAAGAAGGGTCTCGACCCCAAATGTCACCCATTCCTTCTCTCCAGAGATGCTGCTTGTCCTGCTGAGTTACTCCAGCATTTTGTGTCTACAATATGCAGGGTAATAATTCACAGTTACTTACAGAGCAGAGTAATCCCTTTGACAACACAATGGAGTGGGAGAATGCCAAGGGTGCTGTGATCCATAGTGAAATGCTTGTTACCATTTTGGTACAGTATATTTTATACATGGCGTTTGATATAACGAAAGTTAACGTGGCATATTGTAGACTTGTAAACCAAAGAGCAAAAGGCATTTCAGTGAAAATTTGTAGTGACTTTTCACACATCAAGGAATATAACCATATAACAATTACAGCATGGAAACAGGCCATCTCGGCCCTTCTAGTCCGTGCCGAAAATATTTGGTACTATTTATTTTTCAATGCTTCTGAATGCCAGGACAATCAAAAGCTCTCCATGTTCTAGACACCAAGAAAAGCTGGAACTAGCTGTCTTGCTAGTTATCAGATATTAGGGCGGCACAGCGGTAGAGCTGTCTTATAGCGTCAAAAACCTGGGTTCAATCCTCACTACTGGTTCCATCTGTAGAAGTTTGTATGTTCTCACTGCTGACCGTGTGGGTGTTCTCCAGGTCCTCTTGTTTCCTCCCTTTGGGTCCTGTCTTTTCAGATACCTAGCTTGTTTCCCTGCAAGTTGGGGACAGGGATTCATGCCTCAGAGAGAACGCTAGCAGCCTACAAGTTTCAGTTCTGTATCTTTAGTTGCCGATGTAAAATTGATTGTAATCATGTTTAGTCTTTTTACTGACTGGATAGCAGGCAACAAAAAAGCCCTTAACCGTACCTCGGTACAAATTATAATAAACTAAATTAAAGTAAATGCGGCTTTGGGAAGATTACAGGACTAGCCCAACTAACACAACGCAAGCTACAAAGTAAATAATGTGAAGAAAACTCAATAACATATTCATTTAATAAAGGTACAACATGGAAACTGGCCCTTCGCCTACCGAGTCCACAACGACCATTGATCACACGTTCACCTTTGTTATCCCACTTTCGCATTCACCCTACCAGGTACCCTCAAAGGGATTTGAGAAAACAAAGTAACTGGACCATTTCCTGAAATTATTTGAATTATTATAGGACTAGAATGGTTGAAAGTGAATGTGAAAAATCCTCCACAACAACATTATTGACTGGTAAGGAGTATATCAAATGTATATTGACATGTTAATTTGTTGTAGAAAATATTATGGGAAAAAAAGAAACATAACATGTATTTGTGGGAAATCCACAAAGGGATTGATGATAATTTGTTGAAGAAAATATAAAGAAGAAAAAACACAATACATATTTGTGAGAGAAATTCATAATTAATTTGTTGAAGAAAATATAGATAGGAAAGTAAAAGGTTAACGTGTATTTGTGAGAGAAAGCCATAAAAGTTCACAAACAATGGTTTTGTCACTGCTCTTAAGTCCTGTTAAAAATGTTTGTTAGTTAGTTGGAGGTCTTTTATGTGGTGGATGGGGGTGGGGAAGGGGGAAACTTTAATTCTTAGTCCCCTACCAGGTCGGAGAGGCAGCATCCCTCCAAGCTGCTTCTTCGCCCCGTCCTCGCGGCCTGCCATCGAGAGTGGAACGGCGTTTCCTGTCGGGACCGGCCGGGACTACAGCTTCGGCGGCGGCGGCGCAGCGCTGGGATACCAACACGGAGTGGGCGATGCCTTACTGTGTCGCCGTTCGGTAAGCTCCGGAGCGCTGTGGCCGCCGACTCCCAACATCGCGGAGCTGGGCTGCGGACGTCTGGCCGCGGGCGGCGCTGGATTTGGAGCGCCACGGAGCCAGGGATCGAGTTCGCCGGGGTTGGAGCTCCATCTGGCGTGGCCTGAGGGCTACGAGTGCCCCGGTCTCCGGTTTCCGGGGAGGAGGCAGCCGCTCCAGACTTTCCAAGCCGCTTGAGGAATTGTTTCACCAGACGCAGGGGTTCCATCTGCGCGGCAAGAGGGCCCTGACAATCATCGGACTGGCTGCAAGGCTCCAAATGGGCCCTGACCTCGGGTGTTTCACACAGGAAGAGGACTTAACTTTCTGGTGCCTTTCCCCACAGTGGAAATTTTTGTTGTTGAACTCTATAATGTGTTGTGTCAATTTTCTTTATTTTTTTAACCTTTTTCTATGGTATGGAAACTTATTATCTATTTTATGTAAAGCACTTTGGTGTCAATGCGAGTTGACTTAAAACGTGCTATATAGATAAAACTTACTTACTTACTTACTTACTTACTTACTTACTTACTTACTTACTTACTTACTTACTTACTTACTTACTTACTTACTTACTTACTTACTTACTTACTTACTTACTTACTTACTTACTTACTTACTTACTTACTTACTTACTTACTTACTTACTTACTTACTTACTTACTTACTTACTTACTTACTTACTTACTTACTTACTTACTTACTTACTTACTTACTTACTTACTTACTTACTTACTTACTTACTTACTTACTTACTTACTTACTTACTCTCTGCAGTTATTTTAATCTTGCTATGTAATAATTGTTTTTCCCTCTTCATCTGCAATATAAATTGTCGGTGACTCCTCCAGCCAGCTGTGCTGTAGTATAAGGCATAGATCTGGAATGTACATCTTTCATTCAGTCACTGTGTTTTGCTTTCAGCTTCAGAACCAATTAGACTTTGCGATGACCTTTTTAAATTCAGGGGTTGAAATCGAGCTCTGGATTACTTGAGGTCCTCGTTCAGGAAACCAGTGATTCATTGGGTGAGTTGAAAGGTCACTGACAAACATTTTTGGGTTTCTGGCACAGTCCTCAGTTACGCCCCTACCTCAGCTTCCTCCCCTACTCCCTCCCTTCCACTTCTCAGAAGCAAAGGAAGTTAAACTGGCATGGTATGGGGTGGTACTTTATTTATTCCATTAACCGAGTACAGTGAAATTCATTTTTGTATACAGTTCAGTACGTATCACCATACATAAACACTTAGATACATGTTAGATAAGTATCTCAGATGGAGTACAAATGTATAGCAGTAGTACATTGAGACAGTACACAGAGTCACCAGTTTGGCCCCATTTTCAAGTCCTAGTTGTTGTAAGTGCAGGGATCTTGACCTGACCATGAAGCTCAGTTGCCCTGGCGGCGTTGCAGGGTCTGCCTGGCCAAGCGTAGCCGTTGCTGCTGTAGGCCGTGTGTGGTCCATGTGTTCATTATACGAGCTTTCTGAAGCTGCACCTGAAATCTACACGTTGCCACGTATTGTGCTGCTGTAACATTTCACTCCATTCTCTTACACTTTTCAGAACAAAAGGAATTTAAACCACAGATCTTTATTGCTTTCTGAAGCTGCAGGTGAATTATGCACTTTGCTACATATTGTGTTGCTTCACTGTACTTTTCCATCTTCTGCTCTGGTCTCATGGAATGACAGAGCTGTCTTTTGAGGAAAGGTTTAATGAATTGGACATATTTTCGCTCTAGTTTAAATGAGTGAGAGGTTTAGTTTAGTTTAGAGATAGTGTGAAAGCAGACCCTTCAGTCCATGGAGTCCGCACAGACCAACAATCACCCGTCCACCAATTCTAAGTTATCCCAGTTTCGCATCCTACACATGATAATATTGGGCATTTTGGGTGCCTGACAAAAAGAAAGATTTTGTAAAGCGTGCTTGAAATCTTTTGCAAAAGCTGCAAAGACAAGATACAAGATACAAGATACATTTAATTGTCACATGTGCCAGATGGCACAGTGAAATGAAATTCCCATACAGCCATACAATAAAAATAAAGAACACAACACACTATAGAATTTGACATAAAACATCCCCACACAGCATAATCATAGTTTCCTACTGTGTGGGAAGGCACCAAAGTCAGTCTCTTCTTCCACTGTTCCTCGTGGTCAGGGCCTCCCCGAGCCCTCCGCAGTTGCAGCTACGGGTGGCCCGATGTCCAGGACCGCTCGCCGGGGTGATACAAGTCCGACGTCGGGGCTGCGGGACGTCCTCAGTGGCGTGGACACAGAGTCGGCCCCCTCCTACCGGAGTCGGCGGCTTCCAAAGTCCGCAGGCCGCGCCGGGTGGAGACTGCTGCTGTAGACCCTCTGCAAGGCGCCCCAGACTCCACGATGATGGTCAGCGCCGCCCGCGTTGTAAGCTCTCCGCACCAGAGCTCCACGATGTTGGAGCAGCGGCCCAACGCTCCGGAGCTCCAAACGGCGACCCAGGTAGGCATCGCCCACTCCGCGGTGACTCCAGTGCTGCGCCGCCGCTGTAGCAACCCTGGTCCGGTACTCGGTCCCCGGCAGGAAAGGCCGCTCCGATCCAGCTGGTAGGCCGCGATGTGGGAGAAATAATCGCGTCCCCGCCAGGAAGAGACTGGGAAACAGTTTCCCCCTTACCCTGCCCCCCTCCCCCACATAGAAAAGTAAAAGTTTCCCCCTAAAACAGACTTTGGACTAACTGAAAATAACAAAAAAGATAGAAATGATAGGCCGGTGCAGCGCCTCTAGAGAATGTCCATGACCATGAGCTGCAAAGACCATGACCTTGTAGAATGTATCTTTGCTTAATGGAACTGTTTCCCACTAAGTGTTTTCTAACGCAACAATGTTATGTGATGTTTTGTGATTGGGTTAGAGCACTGTCAATTAATGTTTTCGTATAGATAGTGTGTTTGTGTTGGAAAATAAAGTTAGTTGATCCAGTGCTTGTATTCAGTGTTTTATTGAACCAGAGTAACTGGGTAAGATTAGGTCCGAAATTGATGGGCCAAATGGTCAAATTGATAGGCCAAACTCCTATCTCTTATGTAAACCCATGCGCTCACAGGGAGAACGCAAAATCTCTGTTTAGACAACACCCGCAGTAAGGATTGACCATGGGTCTCTGGTGCTATAAGGCAGCAATTCTACCACTGTACCACCCTTCTGTAAGTTACAAAAGAGGACAAACACCTTGTCGAACATGATCACAGTAGGCAAAATATTCATAAAGAAGACAAAACAGTAAACACCCTACAGCAGGAAACCATATACAAAACAACACGAAGATGCAACAATTAATTTTGCCTTTTGACTGGCTTAGATACATCAGTAAATATCACCAACCAACAAGTCACTCAGCAATTTTATATGAACTTTTATTTCACGTGTCAAACTAAATTTTGCCATTTAGTTAGTTAAAGTGACAACAGTAAGAACAGCAGCAATCTGTAATTATATTGCATTTTTAATGCAGAAACACATCAAGCACACTCTTAAGATGTGAAGCATTAATGCCAAAGAAAAAATAAATATCATCTGATCAAATTACTTGAAAGGTTTCAACTCCTTCTTGCACAATTCCCTTATTCAATAATCTTGGAGAAAGAAGCTTACCAATATAAATTCTTCCGCAACTGAGCATCCATAGTCCTCTAATGTAAAGGTTTCCAAAGGTTCACAACCTTCTGATTTGAAATCATGCTGCCCGACCTCCATTCCAAATGTATGACCCCTTATCCTAAATTCACAAACATCCCAAATCTAATTCCAGATTCATCAACCAAGGGAATCTAACCTAGTCCTTTTTCAGCATCTAATATTTTAATAAGAGTACCAAAAAGCGAATTTGTACATTCTCCCTGTGTCAAAGGCTGTGACCACGTGGGTTTTTTCCGGGTGCTCTAGTTTCCTCTGCATTCCAAAGACGTGCAGGCTTGTAGGTTAATTCGCTTCTGTAAATTGCCCCTAGTGTGTGTAATTCCGGTCCTAATCTTACCCCCTTAATCTGGTTCAGGCAAACACCGAATACGAAGCACTGGTAATCAACTATCTTCATTATCCAACTGTAGAGGCACAAACATCGTGAATAAATTGATTCTTTATTCAGGCATTGTAGGCTGGAAATACATGGACGTTTAGCACTCTAACATAATAGTTGTTGTTGCTGAGAGGCAGTTACCTAGTGAGCTCGGTTGAGCTCCTGCTCAGGTGGCAGGGCACTCTCATGAAATGAGAGTAAGTGGAAGAGCAAGAGAGCGAGAGAGGGAAGCTCAGCATTTATATACTAGGCCACACCCCAAAATATCTCGTGACTCCTTCCCAGGGATGCCGAGGATTTGTATAGCAGGAGAGGCTGAATCACTAGGCGCCACTACACAACACCAATACAATACCCAATCCAACATCGCGGGCCCAAACCTTGTCTCTACTCGTTCAAGCCCTTCAGCCTCGTGCGAATAGAACAACTTCAGAAGATCGGCACTCTCCCATGTGCTCTCCGCTCTTTTAAACCCTCATGGACCCTTGGCGCGAAATATAGAGGGGGGGGGGGGGGCAACTCTACAAGCATTAATATAAAGATTAAACGAAAACTTACCGTTTGAAGTTTGATCTTTATTTTATGAGAAGTTGAAGTGAAGGATTACGTGAAGAGCCCGCAAGCCCACATGCACTCAACTTCAGAGCAACTGTATGAAACCACAGACCACTTGCACAAACTTAATCTAATAAACACTTTTTTCACAACAATTTTCCCAATTTGTTTATTAGTTAATGCATAAAAGTATGTTCTAACCTGCTAAAGGTCTATGACTCTTCTCCTTCTCAATAAATAGTTTCATATTTGTTGAGTTTAATTTGTTATGGTAAAGTCACGTCAAGTTGAAATAATTTTCTATCATTAAAAGTATTTGGCCATTGTTCCTAAACTAACCCAGGGCAGTGTGCAACCAAGATTCACCAAATCTTTAAAAGGACTAAAGAGGTTACATTATAAATAATACTATGAGACTTCTGGTGGCGCTATGGTCTAAGCAGCTCTGCACTTGCTGAACACTTTACGTTAATAAAAGAACAAAACAGCTCATTAGTGAAACAAGAAATATGTGCCACAACAGTGAAACAAGAAATATGTGCCAAAATTGACTCGCATTGAAGAGGTAACCGCTAACAACTCATTACTTAACTCATCCAGTGGCGTAGCGTGTGGGAGGGGGCAGAGGGGCGGTTGCCCCGGGCGCAACATTTTTAGGGGCGCAAAGAAATTGTTGGATACATTTCTTTTATAAAATGTCAAAAAAAATTGTTCTAAAGGCACGCTGCATCTCTTTGGCAGCCTTCCCCTGAATTATTTTAATAAAATGTAAAAATTTCTGCCATTTTATAAAAAAATGTTATCCAACTATTTTTTTTTTTTTTTTAATATATTTTTTTATTAAAGGTAATCAATTACAATGCTTCAAACAACTTTATATCAAATTAATTCAATTTGCATTAAGTAAAACACGAGTAATACTTATCTACTATTTTTTTAGAAATAATGATAGAGAAAGAATAGAACAGTTATAAATCATTAAGAGAGTGATTAAATAATAATTTGATTATATATAAGAAAGAAAAGAGAAACGAAAAAAAAAAAAAAAAAAAAAAATTTGAGAAACCACAATATGTATTATTAATAACACTACTACAAGTGATAGTATCGATAAAGATATATGTTAATTCCAATATAAAAATGAATTATTCTCACCAAATCCCGCAGGGTGCACGCCGAGCTGTGTTGCCAAGAACAGCTACTTCTCTAAATACTGTATATATGGAGACCATATCTGTTCAAAAGAATTATACTTGTCCAATAGGACAAATCTAATTCTTTCCAGATGTAACGTCTCCATCATCTCTGTTGCCCACATTTTGGTTGTGGGGGATAATGTTCCCTTCCAAAATTTCAATATGATTTTTTTCCCAATTATCAAACAGTAATCAAAGAAATTTCTTTGATTTACTGTAAGTGATAGATGTAAATCCGGAATTCCAAATATTATTAGCTTTGGGTTAGGGTCCAATTTAACTTTGATGACTTCAGAAATAACTTTAAAAATTTCTGTCCAGTAATAATTCAATTTAGGACATGTAACGAAACTATGTATTAAATTTGCCTCTGCTTTCTTGCACTTATCACAAATAGCGGAGAGATTCGGAAAAATACTATTTAATTTAGTTTTCGAATAATGTAACCTATATAATACTTTAAATTGTATCAGTATATGTCTGGCGTTTAATGAACACCGGTGTATTCGTTGTAGACTTTCTTCCCAGTTTTCTTTTGTTATAGCCAATCCCATTTCATTTTCCCATGCTTGACGATATATTTCCGTTATTGGATTCTCCTTATCCAAAATGATGTTATATATATAGGCTATTAATTTTTCTGTATTTGGATATAAATTAAACAGTTCGTCTAACAATCCTGCTTCTTTATTTTTATAATCTTGTGTATTGGATTTAATATAATCTCTAATTTGTAAATACCTAAACAAATGTTGTGGAGACAATCCATAAATATCTTGTAACTCCTGGAATAAAAGAAATGTTCCTTT
Organism: Amblyraja radiata; assembly: GCF_010909765.2. Taxonomy (NCBI): domain Eukaryota; kingdom Metazoa; phylum Chordata; class Chondrichthyes; order Rajiformes; family Rajidae; genus Amblyraja; species Amblyraja radiata. Next base: position 42,785 of record NW_022630128.1, on the reverse strand, counting down.
TCTATAAAGGTGTTCTATCCTTGTAATTCCTAAATCATCCCATTGTTTAAACCCCCCATCTAATATAGCAGGTTTAAACGATGGATTATTCATAATTGGTAATCTAAATGAGAGATTATCCAAATGTAGAGTCTTAACTATTTGTTTCCAAATACGTCTATTATTATATATTATTAGGTTGTCTTTATAATTTTTTTTTTGTACTTCCGTTGGTGCAAAAATTATCGAACCTACATTGAAAGGTAGACAGTCTTCCTTTTCTATATTTAACCATGTCGGTTCATGATCCATATTTACCCACCAGAAATTCATATTCTTAATCTGAACAGCCCAAAAATAATATAAAAAGTTTGGAAGTGCTAATCCTCCATTTATCTTAGCTTTGCATAGATGTTTTTTATTTATTCTGTGATTTTTATAATCCCAAATAAAACTATTGCCAATATTATCAATTTAAAAAAAAAAAGTTTTCGGAAGAAAAAAAGGAATAGCCTGAAACAAATATAACAACTGTGGTAGAAATACCATCTTTATGGCACTTATTCTACCAATCATGGATATAGGAAGTGTTTTCCAATATAAAATATTTTTTCTAAGTTTATCTAATAGTTGAGGATAGTTGGATTTTATTAATGAGTTATGAGTTTTAGTTACGTTAATCCCTAAATATTTAAGTTTGTCTGTAACTACTTTTAATGGGTATTGTTGTAATGTATTTAGATTTATTCCTGTTATTGGCATAATCTCGCTTTTATCCCAATTAATCCTATACCCAGAAAATGCACCAAACTTAGTTATAATGTTTAGCAGGTTGGGAATACTAATTTCCGGTTTTGTAATATAAATCAAAACATCATCTGCACATAAAGAAATTTTATTAATTGTTGTATCAGTATTATAGCCATATATTTCAGGTTCAGATCTAATTTTTTCCGCCAATGGTTCTATCACCAATGCGAACAATAAGGGTGATAACGGACATCCCTGTCTGCATCCCCTAGAGAGTTTGAATTTGGCTGATAAAATTTGGTTAGTCAAAATTCTTGCCATAGGATTCGAGTATAAAATTCTTACCCATTTACAAAATCTATCCCCCAATTGAAACTTTTCCATTATATTAAATAAATACATCCATTCCACCTGATCAAACGCTTTTTCTGCATCTAGTGATATAACCGCTAGTTCCGTATCTCGTATTCTTTTTGAATATATAATATTAAACAAACGTCTGAGATTATGGGATGAGTAACGTTTTGGGATAAAACCTGTTTGATCATAATGTATTAATTTAGAGATCACTAAACTTAATCTCCTAGATAAGACCTTAGTTAATATTTTTTGGTCTGTATTTAAAAGGGCAATCGCTCTATATGATCCAGGATCTTCCAAATCCTTATCTACTTTAGGGATGAGTGTAATTGTGGATTCATTTAGAGATTCTGGTAATTTTCCTTGGTCATATGCATATCTATACATTATTTGTAATCTTGGAGAAATCAGATCTGGAAATTTTTTATAAAATTCTGCACTCAGGCCATCTGGGCCCGCTGCTTTTCCGTTCTTTAGCGAACTAATTGATTCTATAATGTCTTTTACTGTTATTTCAGCATTTAACAATTCTCTACCTTCCTGATCTAAGCTATTGATTTGACATTCTTGTAAAAATATTTCCATACTATCTGTTTGTCCTGTTAGTTTTGACGAATAAAGATTTTTATAATATTGTAAAAATCTATCATTAATATCTTTTGGAGTAATTAATATATTTCCATACTCAGATCTAATTCCGTGTATCATCTTCTCATCTTCTAATTTTCTAAGCTGTCGTGCTAGTAATTTTTGTGGCTTATCTCCAAATTCAAAATACACTTGCTTAGTTTGTTGAAAAAGTTTAATCACTTGATTAGAATATATTTTATTTAATCTATATTTTACTGATGCAATTTTATTACTTAACTCTTTGGAAGGCTGTTTTATATTTTCATTATCTAGACGTTTTATCTCATTTTCTAAATTTTGTTCTATTTTTCGATTTTCTTTATTGAGATGTGCTTGTGCGGATATTATTGCGCCACGCATGAATGCCTTAAATGTGTCCCAAAATAGTGATGGAGAAGTTTCAGGATTATCATTAGTTTCAAAAAATAATTTAATCTGATCCATCACATATTTACAACAGTCATTGTCCTTTAATATCTGAGGGTTAAATCTCCAGGTAGTAGTTTTATTAGATATATCTTTTAATTTTATCTTAAATGTTAATGGCGCATGATCCGAGATGATAATATTATGATATTTTGCATCATACGTAAAAGGAAGTAATTTAGAATCTATTAAAAAATAATCTATCCTCGAATAGGTTCCATGTACGGGTGAGAAAAAAGAATATTCTCGTCCGGATGGATTATCTAACCTCCAGATGTCTTTAATATTAGATGTATTGATAAAAGCATTTATGAATTTACTTGATTTCGAGGCAGCTTTCCTTTTTGCAGATGATCTATCTAGATAGTTATCTAAAGTACAATTTAAATCACCTCCAATTATTAAATTGTGTTGAGTGGATATAGGAATATTATTAAATATTTTCTTAAAAAATAGTGGATTATCAAAATTAGGGGCATATATATTCATTAAAATTACCTTTTTTGAATATAATTCCCCTGTAATTATTATTTATCCAACTATTTTAACCAACCAGCGATCTCCGCACACAAACTTGGGACAATTTACACTTATACCAAGCCAATTAGCCTACTGCCTACAAACCAGTACATCTTTGGAGTGTGGGAGGCAACCGAAGATCTCGGAGAAAACCCACGTGGTCATGGGGAGAACGTACAAACTCATACAGACAGCACCCGTAGTCGGAATATATCTCAGCCATAATGTCTAAAAGAAAGGAATCTGGTGCCCAGGGCAGGAAAAGATGAAAAACAGAACAAGAACAGCTTGCTAAACTAACTGGAAGTCTTGACAGATTTATTGTGAACACTGCTGATAGCACCAGTGATGAAAGTACACCAGAATCTGTATGTCCTGATAATCCACTGCCTGTAAACTGTTCACCTTCTGCTTTAGAAGCAGAGACAGCTTCACCTGAACATGCTTCAACATCTGGGCAGCCAAGTGCTCTTTCAGAGCATATTGATATGAAAGTTTTCACTGATATTGGATATTGGCCAGAAAATGTAGATAAAACTTTGAAAAATGAACTTGTTAAGAGAGGGACGTCTGAACTACAGAATAAAGATGCATTTTTTCCAAGAGATAATAATGGCAGATCATTCTCTAAGGATTGGTTTTATATGAATTTAGATAATGGTGAGACAGTTTTAAGGACATGGTTGCTGTATTCTCCGGTGAAATGTGCTGTATATTGCTATCCTTGCATGCTTTTTCAAAAAAATATAGAAAGAAGTTCTTTTGCACAGCTAGATGGATTTAAAACATGGAAAAAGCTAAACCCCAGAGTATTGGATTATGAAAAAAGTTGCCATCACGTCGAAGCATATGAAAAGTGGAAAGAACTTGAAATGCGACTACAGAAATGTGAAACAATCGATGCTGCTGTTCAGATAGAACAACAGAAGTCATTTGAGAAATGGAAAGCTGTATTATCAAGAATTCTTGATTGTGTGCTGTATTTAGCCAGACAATCCTTACCCTTGTGTGGTCACTCAGAAGATCTAAGTGCAAGTGATAACTGTGGAAATGTCCTTGAAGTTTTCAAGTTACTTGCCAAATATGACCCAGTTGCTAATCAACATCTTCACAAAGTTCAACAAGCAGATGGCTATGTCGTGTCTTATCTTTCTCCACAGAGCCAAAATGAGTTCATCCAACTACTTGGTGATCACATCCGAACAGATATCTTTCAAAGAATTTTAAAGGCCAAGTATTACTCTATCATGTTTGATAGTACACCAGATATTTCGCATACCGACCAAATGTCCCAAGTAATTTGGTATGTGCATATTGAAGATACAGAAGTCACAGTTGAGGAGTCCATTATCGACTTCATTCAGTTACATGGGAAATCAGCTAATGAAATTACAGAACAAATTTGTAACAAGTTGCAAGCAGATGGTCTAAAACTTGAGTACTGCTATGGACAAGGATATGATAATGCTGCAACTATGGCTGGCCACATACGTGGTGTTCAAAAACGTATTCTAGATGTAAACCCCAAAGCAGTGTTTGTGCCATGTAACAATCACTCACTTAATCTTGTTGGTGTACATGCAGGTAGTGTTGGAAAAAAATCTGTGACTTTTTTTGGCACTGTGCAAAAAGTGTACACATTTTTCTCAAGCTCTACACACAGGTGGGATGTTCTTAAAGAACATGTGCCAGTTAATGTGAAGCGATCCTGTGACACAAGATGGAGTTAAAAGCATGAAGCTGTACACGTTCTTGCTGAGTACACTGAAAAAAGAATAGAAGCTTTGGAAGCCTTGAGGGATGGACTAGAAGAAACCTCAGAAACCAAAGGAGATGCAGGCAGTTTGTTAGTTTACATTGCGACCTATCCTTTCTTTGCATTCTTTTATTTTTGGAGCCCAGTGCTTACTGAAGTGAATGACGCTCAGATATACCTACATCAAAGAGGACTTGGACTTGATCAATGTGTTCAAAAGCTAAAAGCATTGACTCTATTTTGTGAGGAAAAGCATGATATTCTAGTCACAGAGGCAGCTGACAGAGCTATGCAGATATGCAATACATATGATATTTCTACAGAAAGAGGAATTGGAAGACGAAAGTAGATGTCAGGTGAAAAAAGTAGTGATTCTGGCTTAAGTTTAATTCAGGAAACACGTCGGGAACAACTTGAGGCAGTAGATAAGCTAACAGCTGAAATTACAAAACATACAGTACAGATGAATACACTTCATGAGCTATTTGCTTTTCTGCAAATTCAAACATTGTTAGATGCAGAAAAAGATGACTTAATTGTTCGACACATTCAGCATTTATGTGTGAAATATTCTGACTTGAATGCTACAGCTATGACTGCTGAAGTACATCGTATTAGACGCCATATTGCTTTATTTAAAGAAGTTCATCCAGAAGAGAGCATTTCTACATGGACAGCTTTAGATTTGCTTTGCTGGATAATTAAGTGGAAGCTGCAAGAAAGTTTAACTAACATTGTTGTGGCACTGAGAATTTTTTTTAACAATTACTGTGTCCAATGCTAGTTGTGAAAGGGGTTTCTCCAAATTACAGTTAATAAAGCCATATCAGCGATCAACAATGAGCCAGGAAAGATTAGGTAACCTTGCAATTTTGTCTATTGAGAGAAATTTTCATGTAAATTTTGATAGTGTAATTGAAAAATTCGCAAGAATAAAATCCAGAAGATTTTAAATAAATGCAATATACTGACAATGTCTAACATTTAATGTGTTCTGTTTCCCTATTATTCAAACACTTTGTAATACTTTTATTGGAACCTGTAAAATGTTGTTACAATTTTGAAATAAATATTAATGGCTGCAAAGAAGTAATTTTATTTTATAAATAAATAAATACATTTTATGCAAGTGTAATTATAGTAACAAGTAACAAGTGGCCTTTATTGTCATTCAGACCTTGTGGTCTGAACAAAATTTTGTTGCCTTGCAGTCCTACATATAGTAAAAATGACAAAATACACAATAAACACAAATTAACAACCACCACAGTGAGTTCACCAGGCACCTCCTCACTGTGGTGGAAGGCAAAAGTCTTAAGTCTTTGTCTCATCCCTTCTTATTCTCCCTCTGCGCCGAGGCCGCTGCCGCTGTCCCAGCCGCCGCTGTCATCCACTGGGACAACGGATACGGATTTTCAGCGACTATCCCCCTGAAGTCGTTAAACAAAGAGCATTATTTTCCAAGATAAGAGGAATACTGAGGGACATACGAGGAGTTTGATTTGGATCATTATACCCGGCCAAGCTCCATGTCACACATGATGGCGCTGAATCCCTCTTCACCGACCCGAATGAAGCATTATTGTTTGCCCAGAGCATAGCTGGAGCCACCAGTACTAGCCCATAATGTCTGTAAGTCACAGGCTGTTACTGACTCACTGATTTGTAATATGGTAGAAATATTACTGACTGAAAGATAACTATTACGAGACTCATGTCAGTTATTTATGCATTCAGCTACATACTTTGACGCCTTATTCTTTGTTACAGGCAGAGTTACTTTGTATACTCCAACTTTCAAAGCGTTTTTCTTAATTATCTGCTGAGACGCAAATATGATGACTTTTGTCTTCTTCCCCGTAACATGCCATCCTATAGAACTTTAATTAGAGTGGAATGTTGAGCTGCTTCTTCTTCTTGTAGGATTCCGGCAGTGTAGACGCTGCTAAGCGTATTACTGCCCTCCACAGGTCAAAGTTTGAACTAAATTCTTACATACAGTCCTGTAACTTGCAGGAATTGAAGAACAGAGTTGATGTGATCAAGCTTTTCCCTTTGAGAATAGGGAAGATTCAAACAAGAGGACATGACTTCAGAATTAAGGGACAGAAGTTTAGGGGTAACATGAGGGGGAACTTCTTTACTCAGAGAGTGGTAGCGGTGTGGAATGAGCTTCCAGTGGAAGTGGTGGCGGCAGGTTTGTTGGTATCATTTAAGAATAAATTGGATAGGCATATGGATGAGAAGGGAATGGAGGGTTATGGTATGAGTGCAGGCAGGTGGGACTAAGGGAAAAAAATTGTTCGGCGCGGACATGTAGGGCCGAGGGCCTGTTTCCGTGCTGTAATTGTTATATGGTTATATGGTTAACAGCCCTGGATATCAGTTGATGTTTCTCACTGTGTCCAAACAGAGATTAAACAGAAAAAGCCTCAACTCCAAGTCCTGTCAGTCTAACAAACAATACTTTTCTTTCTACCCTATACTTTTTACATTCTAGGAAAACATGCTTAACTGTCTCATTACTCCCACATTCACACAAGCCAGAAACATGTTTCCCTACAATGCACAAATAGTAATTTAACCCACAGTGTCCCAACCTCAATCTACACAGTTTAACTGAGTCCCTACGGGACAGAGATGTACAGAAACATATTTTCCTAACTTCAGATTGTATAGAAAAGTAGTGTCTACCCCTGACTTCCATTTCCCATCCTCTCTGCCATTCTTTTGTTAAGCCCTCTTTAATTATTTCTCTCAGTTCCACTCTCCCCAATGATACATGGATATCTATTTCTCTTCTTAAACTCTCCTTTGCTATGAGGTCCACCTGCTCATTCCCCCTCACCCCAGCATGCCCGGGAACCCAGCAAAAAGTGATGTTACACGCAAACCCAATTCTAGAAAACACACTCAAGATTTCATTTAGAATGTCAGGGCGAGCTTTAGATTTCCCTACTCTTAAAGTTTCAAGAGCAGCTGCAGAATCAGAACAGATAATGACTTCTCTAAAACTGGCTTCCTCAATCCACCATAGAGCCCATTGAATTGCCATTAATTCAGTCGTGAGAACAGAGCTTCCATCAGAAATGCGCCCGCCAATCTTCAACCCAAGCTGCTCCACATACACTCCAAACCCAGCTCTCCCACTAACTGGATCTTTAGATCCATCTGTAAAAACAATCAAAGTGCTCTCACTGATTGAATTAAGATATTCCACTATTCTTGCAGTCACCTCGCGCTTATCCTTTTCCTGAAGAAAAGCAAGCTCAATAAACAGCTCAGGAAGAACCCAATAGGGCACAGGTAGCCTTATTGTATGCTCTATAATACCCCCTTGTTCCAAACCCAGCTTCGTAGCCCACTGATTTATAATGACAAAAAATGTGTTATATTTGTTACCATCATCAACCTCTTGCAACAAACACCTTGCTGGGAAGGTATCATTACACCCACAAAGTTTAGCCCAGTAATGTAACCCTAGCTTAATGCGCCTTAACCATAAGGGCATTTCTCCCATTTCAACAATCAGGGCAGGGACTGGGGAAGTCCTGAAGGCTCCACAGCAAAGCCTCAAAGCCTTTGCCTGCAACACATCTAGCCTAGCCAGAACAGTTTTAGACGCAGACCCATACACAAAACACCCATAGTCAAGAGAAGATCTGATCATGGCCTGATAAATTAGCAGCATTGTCTCCCTGTTGGCCCCCCACTCACACCCAACCAGACTTCTCATAACATTCAGAACTTTTTCACACTTCAACACAATTTTACCTACATGCACAGCCCAAGTCATACGCTCTTCAAACCAAACACCCAAAAACTTAAAAACCTTTACCTTCTCCAATAGAGACCCATACATATACAGCCCTAACTTAGGTAACTTTCTTTTAAAACCAAATACCATATATTTAGTCTTAGAGGCAGAGATTTTAAAGCCCCATGTGTTCCCCCATTCCTCTACAGACACTAACACTCTTTGAATCTGTTTTAAAACAAACTCTACATTACGACCTCTTTTCCAGATGGCCCCGTCATCTGCAAACAAAGACAGACCAAATCCTCTCTCTAATTTACAAAATATGTAATTTATCATGATATTAAATAAAACTGGACTGATAACACTTCCCTGCGGGGTTCCATTCTCTATTTCTACAGTCTCTGAGCTGACACTACCAACCATTACTTGTATTGTTCTATTCAATAAAAAATCCTTAATCCAGTTGAACATTCGTCCCCTGACTCCCAAGTCAAAAATTTTAATCATTAATCCCTCCTTCCACAAAGAATCATATGCCTTCTCAATATCAAGGAATACACTCACTACTGTTTCCTTGCTTCTAAATGCCCTTTTAATATCCTGATCCAAAACTGATACAGACTCCATTGTAGACCTTCCATTCCTAAAGCCATTCTGTACATCAACAAATAGTCCTCTGGTTTCTAAAAAATAAACTAGTCTGTTGGTTACCATCCTCTCCATAATTTTACAGAGCACTGCTGTGAGCGCTATAGGGCAATATGAACTAGGGTCAGATGCCTCTTTGCCCGGTTTTAAAATAGGGACCACGACTGCATGTTTCCATTCCTTTGGTAAATAACCCTCTGCCCACACAGTATTAAACAAAGCTAAGATTTCATCAAGTACAGTATCATCCAGATGTTTAAATAACTCATACGACAACCTATCTCTCCCCGGGGTGGTATTTGCCCCAGACATAATTGCATCCTTCAACTCTTTTATGGTAAAAAACAGATTAAAGGTATTATAATTTACTAAACTCCTCTCCAGCTTCCACTGATTAACTGCCATCAGCTCAGTTCTCTTTCTACACCTCTCCACTCCCATGCTCTCTGATCTATGCACTGCTTGAAAACTGTCAACACACATGTCTGCTTTTTCCTTATTGGAGACTGCTACCACCTCACCCTTCTGCAACACTGGTAACAAACTTATTTTATATACTCCTGACATTCTACGCACAGCTGACCACAAATGCCTTACTGGAGTTTCCGGGCCTAGCGTACCACAAAACCTCCTCCAACTATTCCTCTTTGCATCCTTTACAACTCGTCTTGCTACTGCCCTTAGCCGCTTGTACTCCATTGCATTGACCAAAATTGGATACTTTCTTAATTTTCGATAGGCTATATTCCTATTCCTTACAGCTTCATCACATTCTTTATTCCACCAAGGAACAGACATAAGGGACCTAGGTTCCTGCTTCACAGGAATAGTACAACAAGCTGCCTCATGAATCATGAGACTAATGGAAGTATTCCAACTATCTACAGAACCCTCACTATTAACCTCTCCAACTAAACTTTGAGCCTTCTCTTGGAATTTATCCCATTTGGCCTTAGAAAAGTTATATCTAGGGACTTTCTTTACCACTTCTCTCCTCAAATCCCTACCAAACCTACATAAAATTGGATAATGATCACGACCCAATGTATATCTAGCCATTACATCCCATTCACCAATTCTTGCTAAATTTGATGAAGCAATTGATAAATCTATGTGGCTGCAGGTGTTTCTCACAATATTATACCTAAACGGCCTTCCATCATTTAACAATACCAACTCATACTTGTCTAGAAATTCTTCAACAATAACACCATTTTTATCCCTGTGATCACTACCCCATAAAGGATTATGCGCATTAAAGTCTCCAATCCATATAACAGGACACCTTACCTTTTCCATTATCTCATCAACATCTGACAATATCAAGGGTTGACAGGGGTTATAATAATTTATCACAGTGCTCCAAACCTCCACAGCCAAAACCTCAAGATTAGAATTAATGTCAACTTTCCTATACTGCAACCCAGTCTTAACAAAAGTTGCACAACCCCCACCTGATCTATCAGACCTATCTAATTGCACACATTCATAACCTGGGATTACAAAATCTAGACAGGGCTTTAACCATGTCTCTTGGATACATATTATTTCTGGTGCTTCTTTAAATTCATCAACAAATCTCTTTAACTCTTGACCATTTCCAATCAGACTCCGGGCGTTCCATTGAAGTATATAAAACATTATGGTGTTAATGGGGATCACCATCATCCACCTCACTGACATATTCCATACTGCTAGCTCTCGACAACTGTGACCTCTCCGTACACTGACTCTCCGTCATGTATTGATGCAACTTTTCTGGCAACTGCTTTACACTGAGGAACCTTTCAGCTGCCCCCACCACTAACCTGATGATATCTGACCGGTTAGCTGCTTTCTTAGCTCCTACCAGCACATCAGAAACAAAAGACAGAAATGACTCCTTATTAAAAATCAACATGTCAGATGGAAAAGCCGACGGCAAGTTTGGCACAGTGATCTGGCTTCCTAGCACCACTCTAGTCCCAGCGCTCACATCTCCGCGTTCTCTAGCCATCCTTTGAGCTGCCTCTGCATATGACACATTGTTCTGATCCTTCACTTCCTGCACTCGCTTCGCCTGAACAAAGCGCTCACAACCATGAAACCCTGCTGCATGATCCCCATCACAGTTAGGGCACTTAGGAGCCTCTGCCTTGCAATTTTGTATTGCATGATCTCCACCGCACTTTGCGCACTTTCTTTTACCCCGACAAGACCCAGCAACATGTCCAAACCTCTGACAGTTATAGCAGCGCAACGGTGGTTTAATGTACTCCCTCACTTGATACGCCATACTCCCAAGAAACACTCTCTGTGGCAGTACTCCATCTTTGAACGTAAGCAGGACCGGCGGGTCCCTGACTCCATTCCTACTCTTAAATCTCACAACATCAGTTACCTGGGCCCCCTTAACGTTTTCTAAGATCTCCTTCTCAGACAGGTCATCATACATCCCATACACCACTCCCTTTATTCCCTGCTGTCTTCCTCTAGGGACCAAACTCTCCACCTTGACCACCAATTTCCCCACACCCCTAGCATCATTAAACTGTTTTCTGTCTTTGCAACAAACTCTTAACATCCCATTATACAGAATCTTGGCCTGAAAATCCCTGCCTATCTGGCTCTCCAAAGCGGTGGTAATTTTTAATGGATTCACTGCTCTAAATCCTGCATCTCCTTGATTTGTTCCTTTAACTTTAAACAGCACGACGAATTCTTCAATAATTCTAGTTCTCCTAACTTTACTTCCTTCGTCTCCTGACATTTCGGGTCTTTCGCTCGATGCCTCTTTCTTAGAGCCCCCCTTTACATGACCTACAGTCTGCCACCCACCACCCTCAGCCCCACCGCTCCCCGAAGCCATGGGCCTCTAGAATCTCTGCACCTTCCCTTCACTACCAGCGGCGGTTATCCTCAACCTGACACCGCGCTTCACACTCGCTCTAACTTTCCAAACTCCCCTCCCTCCTTTACTGGGGGCCGAGGGTTGGCATCTGGCTGCATTGATTCGTCTCACTGTGAGAGTGAGAGCAGAGCTGCATTAATCTAGCCGCCTCCAATGTTGAGCTTCTAAATGATCTTCACTTTTTATTCTGTTTAGTTCTTTAACACGTTAAAGGTGCAGGGCTACCCAACACTAGTATTAGAAGTTAATTGGAAGGAAGGTTGCTTTAACTCTGTGAGGTGCATGTTAGCGGTGTTTCTATATTTTGTTCCTTTTCTTTTTTCCCCCCTCGCTTTGTAATCTTAGTATCTTGCACTATTGTGCACTTTCCTTGGAGATATTTACGAGGGGATGGGGGTGTGGGGAGGGGGGTTTCTCACTCAGCCTACATTTGAAAAAGTACTTTAACCATCGTGTTGGACCATTTAATTCAACAGATGACACATAACACTAGCTATGCAAGATGATGTAGCAAGCAAAACTGGGGGGAAAGGACTCGCCTTTTGTAGTTGGAATGTCAAGGGCGCGAATGAACCAATAAAAAGAGGCAAAATACTAGCCCACTTAAAATCCATTAACACTGACATGATATTCCTTCAGGAGACTCACCTCAAGAATGATTCACACAACAGGCTGAGGTGTAGGTGGATTGGACAGCTGTACCACTCCATCTTTCCCTCAAAAGCCAGGGGTACCACAATTCTAATCCGTAAAGGTATTCCGTTCAAGCATAAGTCCACAATAGCTGATAAGGAGGGTAGGTATATCATAGTGACCGGAGAAATGTACTCAACCTCATTGACTTTAGTGAACATATACGCTCCAAATTTTGATAACCCCCAATTTTTCAATAAAGTATTTAATTTAATCCCAGATATGTCCCAGTCCGATTTGATAATCGAGGGTGATCTAGACTGTTAATTAGACCAATACCTAAACAGATCTTCATGTCGAAGAATAATTACATCCAAGTCCAGCAAATTTCTGAATACTTATATAAACAACACAAATATAAATGATGTATGGAGGATTGCCAATCACTCAGGAAGAGAGTATTCTTTCTACTCAGGTGTCATAAAGTGTACACAAGAATAGATTATTTTCTGGTCGATTCCAAAATCCTGCCATATACCTACAACCCAAAATATCACAATATCATTATTTCAGATCATTGTCCTCTTACATTTTCTGTGAAACTGGAAGGAATGGCTAAAAGACAGCCAGGCTGGTGATTTAATCCACAAATACTCGCAGAGGCTAAATGTTGTGAATACCCGAAGTTACAGATATGAATCTTCTTTGAGACAAATGACACTCCTGGCATTTCTCTATCAGTGCTTTGGGAAACCTTTAAAGCCTTCCTCAGAGACTGCATCATTTCTTACCAAGCATCGCAGAACAAGAGAAGAAAGGCAGAGCAACTGGAGCTAGAAAAACAAATAAAACAGTTGGACTCAGAAAATGCTGCCGACCCATCCATGGGAAAACATAACAAAATAACAGGACTCAAATCTGGGAATAACTGTGCACAGTTCCATGAAAGTGGAATCTCATGTAGATAGGGTGGTAAAGAAAGCTTTTGGTGTGCTGGCCTTTATAAATCAGAGCATTGAGTATAGAAGTTGGGATGTAATGTTAAAATTGTACAAGGCATTGGTGAGGCCAATTCTGGAGTATGGTGTACAATTTTGGTCGCCTAATTATAGGAAGGATGTCAACAAAATAGAGAGAGTACAGAGGAGATTTACTAGAATGTTGCCTGGGTTTCAGCAACTAAGTTACAGAGAAAGGTTGAACAAGTTAGGGCTTTATTCTTTGGAGCGCAGAAGGTTAAGGGGGGACTTGATAGAGGTTTTTAAAATGATGAGAGGGATAGACAGAGTTGACGTGGAAAAGCTTTTCCCACTGAGAGTAGGGAAGATTCAAACAAGGGGACATGACTTGAGAATTAAGGGACTGAAGTTTAGGGGTAACATGAGGGGGAAATTCTTTACTCAGAGAGTGGTAGCTGTGTGGAATGAGCTTCCAGTGAAGGTGGTGGAGGCAGGTTCGTTTTTATCATTTAAAAATAAATTGGATAGTTATATGGATGGGAAAGGAATGGAGGGTTATGGTCTGAGCGCAGGTATATGGGACTAGGGGAGATTATGTGTTTGGCACGGACTAGAGGGGTCGAGATGGCCTGTTTCCGTGCTGTAATTGTTATATGGTTATATGGTTAAATACAAATTAACCCAGATACTCTCAGCAAGAATCAGTAGGGCATTTCAATTCAACAAGAAAAAGAGGCGATAATTTTGTAAGACAACTTTGTAAATTAGAAAACGACCGTACGATACATAAAATCAGATCGGAAAAGAGAGAACTGCTCTCACTGCTCAAAGATATCAACGAAAGATTTCAACAATTTTACCAAACTCTCTACTCATCTCAAACAACGGCTGATTCAGTGATGATGTAGACTCTTCTGGACAAGTGCAATCTTCCATTCCTCAGTGAGACTAAACGTAAGGAGTTGGGTTCATAGCTAACAGTAAAGGACATTTCAGAGACTATTAAATCACTGAAAAGTGGAAAAACTCCTGGCCCAGATGGACTCAATAATGAATTTTACAAAATAATTAACAATATAATTTCCCACGTCCACAATGCCTGTATGCCCGGGGAGTAGACTTTACCGCAGACTCTCGCAGAATCAATTATCACATGAATTCCTAAAAAAGATAAGAACCTGAAGAGCCGGGATCTTAAAGAGCAATTGTCCATTTAAATACCGATCAGTAGATCCAAGACTCTGGTTTGTACACTCAGCTTCGTCATTTTCAAACTTGTACACTCAGATCAAACTGGGTTCATACCCAAATGATACTCATTCTTTAATCTGATATGCCTGTTTAATATAATTTATTCACATAGAATACCAAACAAAGCCCTCACAATCATCGCATTGGACGCGGACAAAGCTTTTGACCAAGTTGAGTGGTCTTATCTTTTCACAGTGCTGGGAAAATTCCAATTAGGCGAAAAATTCATCTCATGGTTAAAGCTTCAATATACGAACCCAAGTGCCAGAATACTAACCAATCAAACACTTTCATCTACACTTTACCTATTCAGGGGCAATAGACAAGGATGCACTTGCCCCCCTGCAGGATCTATACATCAGGAGGTGCAACTCCAGAGCCAACAATATCATGAGAGACCCCTTACAGCCCTGCAACGGACTGTTCCAGCTGCTACGGTCGGGCAAACGCCTCCGTTGCCATGCGGTGAGAACAGAGAGGTTGAGAAGGAGTTTCTTCCCAGAGGCCATTCGGTCTGTAAACGCCTATCTCACCAGGGACTAACTCTACTGAACGTTTTTCCTTCCATTATTTATAATGTAAAAGAATATGTGTGTTTATGATTGTGTTTATAGTTTGTTTGGTTGTTTGGCTGTTTGTCTTTTGCACAAAAGTCCATGAGCATTGCTACTTTCATTTCACTGCACATCTCGTATGTGTATGTGACAAATAAACTTGACTTGACTTGACTTGACTTGACTTGACTCTTCCCGATGCTATTTGCAATTTGCCATAGAACCACTTGCCGAGAGTATCAGGTCGCATCCATGCATATATGGATACAATACCAGACATACTATGAACAAAATTTCCCTTTATGCAGATGATGTACTATTATACATTACTAACCCCCGAACTAGTATCCCAAATTTACTATCCATTATGGACCAATTCGGCACTTTCTCTGGCTACAGAATTAATTGGAATAAAAGCGAATTTATGCTAATAAACAAACAAGACGTCACCCGGCTCCAACAGTTCCATTTTAGAATTGTAACTGACAAATTCAGATATCTCTGAGTTTATGTTACTGGGAAATATTCCCTCCTGTTCAAAACAAATTTCCCTCATTAATCACAAAACTTCATACTTATATTCAGTTTTGGAAAACACTGCCTATTTTCCTTCTCGGCAGATTGAATGCCTTAAAGATGATCTTTCTCCCGCAGCTTTTATATTTATTTCAGACAGTACCGAAATATCTTCCCAAATCGTCCTTTAAAATAATTGATTCCATTGTTACTAACTT
Source organism: Amblyraja radiata (assembly GCF_010909765.2). NCBI lineage: Eukaryota > Metazoa > Chordata > Chondrichthyes > Rajiformes > Rajidae > Amblyraja > Amblyraja radiata. The sequence goes on along the minus strand of NW_022630128.1, from coordinate 26,936 downwards.
CATTTGCGACTGCAAAAGCCACCGAATACATAAACGACACCTGTGCAAATCCAAAGAGAATGGAGGACTAGCATTACCCAATTTCCTCTCTTACAACTGGGCAATGAATATTAAAACCATAATCTTCTGGTTGGATGATTCACACCAACAGGCTAATTGGCTAAAAATGTAAAGAGAAGATTGCTTGCCTTTCTCCATAGGTTCGATTGTTCTGTTTCCAATACCCCTGAATAAGTCAATGTATGATCATAGCCCTACAATACATGGTACTATTCGTATCTGGAAACAGTTGAAGTTCAGTCTCAAATTGAGAGACATGTCTCTCCTTCTTCCTATTGCAAACAACCCCTCTTTTAAACCACCTACTTTAGATGGTGTTTTCACCCAATGGAAGAACAAAGGAATCAACACTGTGTGAAACCTATATTGGAAGGGGACTTTTTCCTCCTTCCAAGAGTTGCGGGAGCAATACGATTTGAATACTAATATTTTTTTCAGATATCTTCAGGTTAGGGACTATGTGAAAACATACATGCAAGACTACAACACTGTAAGTCCAGATAAACTCGATGAATGTTTGAATAGACATGTATATACAGAGACATTGATATCCTTCATTTACAATGTTATTCAAATCATCAACACCCCATCATCTGAGGTTTACAGGCGTGCATGGAAAGATGAGATGGGTCAACAAATCTCAAATGATATATGGGACGAAAGCTTGCAATATATCCATACCTGCTCCTTAAATTCCAAACATTGCCTGATACAGTTTAAAATGTTACACAGGTTATACTACTAAAAACAAACGGAACTAATTTTTCCCCAGTGTTTCTCCACTTTGCGAGAAGTGTCACTTCCTAGAAGCCACTTTAACCCACAGTTTTGTACTTTATAAAAAACAGAAAGTTTTTGGACGGAAGTATTCAGCATCCTCTCCAATATACTGAAAATCCCATTAGAGTCAGACTCAAAACTGATAATACTGGGAATATCAGAGGCATGTAGTAAATTGATTGTTTTTCAGCGACGCTTTGTCGGCTATGGACTAATATCAGCAAAAAAACTCATACTTAAATTCTGGAAAAATGCTGAATTTCCCCTAGTGAAGATGTGGATTACAGAAATGACGGACACATTACATCTAGAGAAAATTAGGTTTATCTTGAATGATAAACTGAAGCAATTTTTAAAAATATGGTCACCTTTTATTGATTTCCTCAAACAACATAATATCAAACAACAAAAGACTTTAAGACTTTTGGCTCCATCACAGTGAGGAGGTGCCTGGTGTACTCACTGTGGTGGATGTTAAATTTGTGTTTATTGTGTGTTTTTGTTATTTATTATTATATGTACGACTGAAGGCACGAAATTTCGTTCAGACCGAAAGGTCTGAATGACAATAAAGGAAGTCAATTCAATTCAATTCAATTCAATATTTGAACACAAATTTGAAATTATTCGTAGGGCTGGATGAGCAGCCGTATTGGTGGGACGACTGGTATGTCTCCCCTCGTTTCTTTTTACTTTGTTTTTCTCTTCTTCTTTCTCTTTTTTATTTAATGTCTTTTTTGGTAAGTGTTAAAATTGAAGCTGTTCACAAAGCTGTAAAATTGTCAATTATTTGTACAAATGCTTTCAATCAAAACATTGTTATCAAAGGAAAATCAAATCAAAGGAAGATTTTGAAAAAAATACTTACGATTAATAAACGATAAACCATATCCGAAGAAACCAGAGAAAGGAGAAATAATCTTTAAATTAGATATTAGGGAAACATAACAAAACATTTTTTTCACACAACAGTTAATCAAAATCTGGAACAGGTTATCAACCCAAACAAATGGAGGAAAAATATGGCGGCCAACTTTCCTAAATAAGACTGAGATTGATGAAAGGTAATGATATTATGATATAATGAAATGTTACAAAACTAATGTAAGTAGATAGAATTAAGGCAAAACAGCTGAGATATAAGCATACAGTAGTTCAGGCTCAAGCAACTACATTTTCTAATCCCTAAACAGGGTCAAGATGCCAGAATATGATCAGATATAATCAAGATTTATGTGCAATAATTTGCTAGTAATTATTGAAATTAATTTAAAAATTAAATGAAAAAAAAATCAGGATAGAGGGTAGATGAAACTTGAATAATGGTATGAATTAACATCCCCTTTTCTTCTTTTCAGGGCCGTTGGCTTTCCGATTCTGGTAATAATCGCAATCCTTATGATAATCCTCTGCTGGTACGTCAAGACACATGATGGATACTTGATACACCAGGTAGATTTTTTTTGTGGACCTGATTTTGCAGTTTCAAGGTTAATGACCAGAAGCCAATTTATTGAAAAACAATAAAGTAACAGTTTATTCCATCAAGAAAACTTGCAAAGGAACCGTTAAAAGCTGAAAGCACTAAACTGCAGATGCTGGAAATCTGAAATAAAAACAGGAAATACTGGAAGTACTCAGCAAGTCAGGCACCAATTGTGGAGAGAGAAACATAGTTAATATCTCCAGGAATATCTAGTATTCCTCATAGTTTTTAACGTGACAGAGGACGGGAGGGTGAAGAGAACAATGGAAATATCTATGCTCAAGTGCAACTCTCGTCAGCTGTGTGAAGAAACGTCTCGACCAGAAACGTCACCCATTTCCTCTCTCCAGAGATGCTACCTGACCCGCTGAGTCACTCCAGCATTTTGTGTCTACCTTATGCTCAAGTGGAGACAGGGTGTGAGTGCTGTCTGGGAAAGGGTGGAGAAGACATGAAGTAATCTGCCTGATAGAGGTGTAAACATGAAGATGAATGAGGACACGGGAGAGAAAATAGAGCAATGGAACTGTGGAATGATAGGGCAGCATGGTGGCGCAGCGGTAGAGTTGTTGCCTTGCAGCATTTCAGCGCCAGAGACATAGAAACATAGAAACATATAAACATAGAAAATAGGTGCAGGAGTAGGCCATTCGGCCCTTCGAGCCTGCACCGCCATTCAATATGATCATGGCTGATCATCCAACTCAGTATCCTGTACTTGCCTTCTCTCCATACCCCCTGATCCCTTTAGCCACAAGGGCCACATCTAACTCCCTCTTAAATATAGCCAATGAACTGGCTTCAACTACCTTCTGTGGCAGAGAGTTCCAGAGATTCAAGACTTTCTGTGTGAAAAATGTTTTTCTCATCTCAGTCCTAAAGGATTTCCCCCTTTATCCTTAAACTGTGATCCCTTGTTCTGGACTTCCCCAACATCGGGAACAATCTTCCTGCATCTAGCCTGTCTAATCCGTTAGGAATTTTGTAAGTTTCTATAAGATCCCCCCTCAATCTTCCAAATTCTAGCGAGTACAAGCCGAGTCTATCCCGGGTTCAATTCCGGCTACGGGTGCTGTCTGTACATTTGTATGTTGTCCCTATGACCTGCATGGGATTTTTTAGAGATCTTCGGTAGGAGAGACCTCCTACACTCAAATCTTACAGGTTTGTAGGTTAATTGGCTTTCTATAAATTGCTGTCATAGGTTTTCTTAGGTTGTCGCCAGGCTGATGGAGGATGTCGCCAGGATGTCGTAAGCTGGCGACGGTGCAGTCTTAGATGAATTCCATTGTCCTAGATCCTGGCAGTCGTCCAAAACATCGCCTGTGGGACAGGCCCTTAAATACAGTCGCCGGTCCAGTCGCCGTGTATTTGGCGACGTATAGTCGCCGGCAGTCGCCTGAAAAATCATCTCATGGGACAGGCCCTACAGTCATTACATACAGTTTTCAGTATGTATTTGCATTAACTATTGTATTTCATAGACATTGAATATTAGCCTAAAACATTTGCTGCAAAAAAAACCTTGACAGTTTGATATGAAAATACATTATTTTTCCAAAACAGTCCAAAAGCAAAATGCTATAGATGTTGGAAGTCTGAAATAAAACAGGAAATACTAAAAATACATAGCAGGTGAGTTATTTATTTCTATCAGTGTAGAAAGAAACAGCTGATTTTTTTTATCAGATAATGGTCAGAATGGTCAGTTATAACAACAGTTATAGCCAGTTTATACATTTGCAAACCATATTTCATTTTTTTTCTTACTTGCATTAATCATTGCATTATCCATTTCTGGAAACAGCAGTCATATTCTGTGGTGTACTTATTAATATATTTATCATCTCAGAGTCAACAAGCACCTAATAGTCCCTTCATGACCTCACTCCATCACAGTGAAGAAGGAACTCCTTTGGAGACCAAAGATGTGATGAATCTGGTAAGACCTTGCCTCTCCCATAAATTTATGCAATGGACAAATTTATATTTGTAGAACTTAGAAATGTTGTTCTGATATAACAATCAGTAAAACACTTTCACAATAAAAATCAAAAGCGATGTTCAGTAATAAAGTGGACTTGGAGGTTGAAAATATAAAGAGTTGTGCAGGATTGTTATAAAAACAAATCCAATCACATTGACTGCATAAGTCAAGTTTGGCATCAGAAAAGAGTAAATGGTTGTTGGTAAAACCAGAGTTTAACCGCGAGCTGCACCTCACTATGACTTATATCCACAACTCTTTGTCAGGCAAGTGCCTTTCGGCATTAATTGCAGAGACCGAACTATTAAAAACTCCAAGAAAGTCAATGGGTGGCACAGCGGTAGAATCGCTGCCTTACAGCACCAGAGACCCAGGTTCGATCCTGACTACGGGTGCTGTCCGTATGGAGTTAGTAAGCTTTCCCTGTGACTGTGTGGATTTTTCAGGATGCTCCGGTTTCCTCCCACACTTCAAAGAAGTACAGGTTGGTCAGCTTCTGTAAATTGTCTCTAGACTGTAGGATAGTGCTAGTGTACGGGTGATCATTGGGTGGCAGGGACTCGCTGGGCCTGTTCCCACGCTGTATCTCTAATGTCTAAAGCCTCAGCTGATGCACACTTGAAATCTGATATCTCACTCGATACACTGATACACTGTCCACTGTAAACCATCCTCAATACAATCTGGATTTTATATCATGTTTCAAAATCACAATACCTAACTCACAACTTACATTGTTCCTTTCATATTAAAGCCTACAGACTAACACTGTGTAGACCACGTACTTTTTAATAATTAATAATGTTTAACTTGTTTCTGTGTCATTACATAATTCTAAATTAAGCATTGTAACATTAAACAGTGATGCTGTACACGCTTCACTGAAGAAGTTATGTACTAGAAACGGCCACAGGGTGGTGCTGTTTGGTTTTAGAACTGAATTTCTGCCTTGTGACTGTGAAATAGCCAGATTAAGCTTGAAAATGCCGACCGTTTTCATTTTTTTCATGCTGGTCTGCTGTCAATATTCATGTCAATAAGAGCAAAACAAAAATCTTGTTGGTCAGGCCTTGATCTCATGATAATCATGAGAATTCCATACAGGGGTTTAGGGTTGGAATACAAGGAGCAGCATTGCAAATACATCACTACTCAGCCCTGGAATTTAGACCTCATCAGACATCCGCATAACTTCTAGCAAGGGTAAGTTACTCATTGGTGCAATCAAAATAATTTGTTTTGATTTAGTTTTAATTCAATCAAATGATCATTATATATACAAGATTTGTTTAGCATTTAATTATGTGATTGATACTGTTCATATTTTATAACATGATTAAGAGTTTTCACTGAGAGATTTTGAAGTGGTTATTACCATTACTAATGATCGCCTATCTTAGGAACAGACAAAATGTATTCAGTTGAATATGTTCCAGGACTGCATTCATGGTTGTGCTTTTTTTGATCGTAGACTGACTCTACAGAAATGCCAAAAACTGCTTACACTCTGCAAGAAGGCTTTGGTTTGAGGGGAAATGGACTTTACCTAAAATTAGAAGTGTAAGCTTGAATATTCTTTGATTGAGAATGCAAGTATTTTGATCATTTTTTCTCCTTCACTATTTGTGGACTATCTTAATGTATTAATATTAATCACTGACTGTATTTCAACACTATTAAACTGTTTTTAATTGTTTTTATTAATCTACTGTCTCAGCCAAGATCTGATTCTGACAATTGCCTGTAAATTACAAAATGCATTGACATTTGAAAGAATTCTGCAGTAAAAAAAGTAGGTTTACAGTGATTTCATCTGAAGCATTGGTGATGCCCCATACATCAAGTTTCTTCAATTGTTCTAAAGAATAAAAATAAAGTTGCTGGATTTATGGAAGGGACTGGAACCAAAATGTTATTGTCATAAATTATCTTTGTGCGGCTAACCATGCAAAATTAGTAACTTTGCCTAAGGAATGTGTTATTACATGTTTTTATTGAATTATAACTTGTTTTGACTTCATGATTTACTAATAGGTCAAACACGTATTCACAGTGTCTCCTTGGTAAAATGGTTATATTTAAGGATGTCAGTTAAATGCACAAGGAAGACTGAAATAGCAAGTCTTGATGGAACACGATAAAACAAAGCAAGAGAATGGAACTGTGGAGTACCAACATATATCTGTTCAGCTACATGACCTGACTCTGTGCTATAAATGTTACATTCTGACATATTTTCCATGAAATTACAAACATGAAAGATGAGAACGTTATATATTGAGACTGAAGAACAAGTCAGGAAACAAGCCCTTTTGTTACTGTGGAACAAATGTAACTTTGGTACCTAGAGCTGTACTCACAATGCCCATAGTCTAGAGTCAAGAATAATGTATAAAGCAAAGCTAACCTAAATCAATTGTCAAGAAGACCCACTTTTAGCATGGCTTTCTGGAGATCATTTATTTATTTCCAACAATTAAAAAAAAATGTTTTAGTACAATAGCAAAGACAGGTCAGTATTATTTCAAATGGCGATGGAAATGATGCAGCTTGAGTACAAAATGATACTACCTTTTAAACAAAAATACCAAGAGGAATCTTCCTTGTAAAATGACGTATGGAAACCATGTCTTTTAATCTAATAAACACTATTTTTCACAATCATTTTCCCAATATGTTTATTATTTAATGCATAAAGGTATGTTCTAACCTGCTGAAGGTCTATGACTTCTCTTTCGCAGTAAAATATTTTCATATTTGGTATGGTAATTTGGTATGGTAATTTGTTATGGTAAAGTCATGTCAAGTTGAAATAATTTTCTGTCATTAAAAGTCTTTGGCCAATGTACATAAACTGGCCCTGGGCAGTGTGCAACCACGATTCACCAACTCTTTAACAGGACTAAAGAGGTTCCAATAGACAATAACTGCAGGTGTACGCCATATGGCCCTTCAAGCCAGCACCGCCATTCAATGTGATCATGGCTGATCATCCACAATCAGTACCCTGTTCCTGCCTTCTCCCCATATCCTCTAACTCCGCTATCTTCAAGAGCTATATCTATCTATCTCTTGAAACTTTCCAGAGAATCTGCCTCCACCGCCCTCTGAGGCAAAGATTTCCACAGACTCACAACTCTCTGTGTGAAAGTGTTTCCTCATCTCCATTCTAAATGGCTTACCCCTTATTCTTAAACTGTGGCGCCTGGTTCGGGACACTCCAACATCGGAAACATGTCTCCTGCCTCTAGCATGTCCAAACCCTTAATAATCTTATATGTTTCAATAAGATCCACTCTCATCCTTCTAAATTCCAGAGTGTACAAGCCCAGCCACTTCGTTCTCTCAGTGTATGACAGTCCCGCCATCCCAGGAATTAACCTTGCAAACCTACCCTGCACTCCCTCAATTGCAAGAATGTCCTCCTCAAATTTGGAGACCGAAACCGTCCCTGTACAACTGCAGAAGGACCACTTTGCTCCTTTACTCAACTCCTCCTGTAATGAAGGCCAACATGCCATTCGCTTTCTTCACTGCCTGCTGTACCTGCATGCTTACTTTCTTTGACTGATGAACAAGGACCCGCAGATCCCGTTGTGCCTCCCCATTTCCCAACTTGACACCAGTAATAATATTCCTTCCTGTTTTTGCAACCGAAGTGGATAATCTTACATTTATCCACATTTATACGTTAAAAATAATACTATGTTTTCAAAGAAAAAAAATCAAAGGAAATTTCTGAAAAAATATTTACGATTAATAAAGAATAAGCTACATCTTCTGTCCAAAGAAACCAGAGCAAGGAGAAATAATCTATAAATTAGATATTAGGGAAACATAACAAAACACTTTTTCACACAACAGTTAATCAAAATCAGGAACAGGTTATCAACCCAAACATGGAGGAAAAATGTGAAGGCCAACTATCCTAAATAAGACTGAGATTTATAGAAGGGAATGATATTAAATATTACAAAACTAAAGAATGTATATACCGTGAAATGGTAGTTCAGGCTCAAGCGACTACAAAAACAGTCCCAAGACAGTGTCAAGATGCCAGAATATGGTCAGATCTAATCAAGATTTATGTGCAAAAATTTGCCAGTAATTATGGGAATGGATTAAAAAATTGCATTAAAAAAAATCAGATAGATGGTAGACAAAACTTTAATAATGGTATAAATTGACATCCCCTTTTCTTCTTTTCAGGGCTGCTGGCTTTGCTATTCCGGTAATAATCCTTGTAATCGTAAAGAGAATCTGCTGCTGGTACTACATGAAATGTAATGGATGTTTGATTCTCCAGGTAGATATTTTTGGGGGACCTGATTTTGCAGTTTCAAGGTTGATGACCAAATGCCAATTTATTGAAAAACAATAAAGTATTCTGTCAAGAAAACTTGCAAAGGAACTTTTAAAAACTGAGGGCATTAAGCTGCAACTGTCATGAAGTGATCTGCCTGACAGAGATGTAAACAGAAGATGAATGACGACACGGGAGAGAAAACAGAACAATGGAACTGTGGAGTGATAGGGCAGCAAGGTGGCGCAGCGGTAGAGTTGCTGCCTTGTAGCGTTTCTGGGCCAGAGACCTGGGTTTAATTCCGACTACGGGTGCTGTCCGTACGGAGTTTGTTTGTTCTCCCCATGATCTGCATGGGATTTCTCCGAGACCTTGGGTTTCCTCACATACTCCAATGTCGTACAGGTTTGTAGGTTTATCGGCTTTCTGTAAATATAAATTGTACCTAGCGTGTGTAGGATAGTGTTAATATGTGGGGATCGCAGGTCGGCATGGGCTCAGTGGGCCGAAGGGCCTGTTTTCATGTGTATCTATGAAACTAAAACTAAAATCAAACCAGTTACGTAACTTCTAACATATACATAGAAAAATAGAAACATAGAAAATAGGTGCAGGAGTAGGCCATTCAGCCCTTCGAGTCTGCACCGCCATTCAATATGATCATGGCTGATCATCCAACTCAGTATCCTGTACCTGCCTTCTCTCCATATCCCCTGACCCCTTTAGCCACAAGGGTCACATCTAACTCTCTCTTAAATATAGCCAATGAACTGGCCTCAACTATCTTCTGTGACAGAGAATTCCATAGATTCACCACTCTCTGTGTAAGTATGCTGGAAATACCCTGCAGATCAGGCAACATGTGTAGAAATGAAAAATCTAATATTTTCTAAAAGCCGTTGGATTTATAGGTAATTCAGTCCTAGGAATCCAGCAATGGCTGTTAAAGGCCTGTCCCATTTAGGTGATTTTTCAGGAGACTGCCAGCGACTCAGCTGTTGCCACTCAATGGTAGGGGTGTCGCCAGTTTGATCGTGAGCGGTCTCCTCAGTTGCCCAAAGGATTGTAGCGTTTTTCTGGTTGTCGCGGGATTTTGAAATGGACAAAACTTTTCGGCGACAGTCGTAGACCGTGGGCTTGTCGTAGCTTATCTTAGCTTGTCTTCTCCTGATGTAGGTGCTGTCATAGGTTTTCGTAGGTTGTCGCCAGGCTGAAGGAGGTTGTCGCCAGGATGTCGTAAGCTGGCGACGGTGCAGTCTTCGATGAATTCCATTGTCCTAGATCCTGGCAGTCGTCTAAAACATCACCTGTGGGACAGGCCCTTAAATACAGTCGCCGGTCCAGTCGCCGTGTATTTGGCGACGTGCAACGCCCTGACAGTCGCCGGCAGTCGCCTGAAAAATCACCTCATGGGACAGGCCCTTTAGTTTACTGCAGGCATTACATACAGTTTTCAGTATGTATTTGCATTAACTATTGTATTTCATAGACATTGAAGATTAGCCTAAAACATTTGCTGCAAAAAAAACCTTGACAGTTTGATATGAAAATACATTATTTTTCCAAAACAGTCCAAACGCAAAATGCTATAGATGTTGGAAGTCTGAAATAAAACAGGAAATACTAAAAATACATAGCAGGTGAGTTATTTATTTCTATCGGTGTAGAAAGAAACAGCTGATTTTTTATCAGATAATGGTCAGAATGGTCAGTTATAGCAACAGTTATAGCCAGTTTATACATTTGCAAACCATATTTCATTTTTTTTGTTACTTGCATTAATCATTGCATTATCCATTTCTGGAAACAGCAGTCATATTCTGTGGTGTACTTATTAATATATTTATCATCTCAGAGTCAACAAGCACCTAATAGTCCCTTCATGACCTCACTCCATCACAGTGAAGAAGGAACTCCTTTGGAGACCAAAGATGTGATGAATCTGGTAAGACCTTGCCTCTCCCATAAATTTATGCAATGGACAAATTTATATTTATAGAACTTAGAAATGTGGTTCTGATATAACAATCAGTAAAACACTTTCACAATAAAAATCAAAAACGATGTTCAGTAATAAAGTGGACTTGGAGGTTGAAAATATAAAGAGTTGTGCAGGATTGTTATAAAAACAAATCCAATCACATTGACTGCATAAGTCAAGTTTGGCATAAGTCAAGTTCGATCCTGACTACGGGTGCTGTCCGTATGGAGTTAGTACGTTCTCCCTGTGACTGTGTGGAGTTTTCAGGATGTTCCGGTTTCCTCCCTCACTTCAAAGAAGTACAGGTTGGTCAGCTTCTGTAAATTGTCTCTAGACTGTAGGATAGTGCTAGTGTACGGGTGATCATTGGGTGGCAGGGACTCGCTGGGCCTGTACCCACGCTGTATCTCTAATGTCTAAAGCCTCAGCTGATGCACACTTGAAATCTGATATCTCACTCGATACACTGATACACTGTCCACTGTAAACCATCCTCAATACAATCTGGATTTTATATCATGTTTCAAAATCACAATACCTAACTCACAACTTACATTGTTCCTTTCATATTAAAGCCTACAGACTAACACTGTGTAGACCACGTACTTTTTAATAATTAACAATGTTTAACTTGTTTCTGTGTCATTACATAATTCTAAATTAAGCATTGTAACATTAAACAGTGATGCTGTACACTCTTCACTGTATTAAACGGTTCATGAGTGTGAGTGTGTGTGCGTGGGAGTGTGAGTGTGTGAATGTGGGTGCCAGTGTGAGTGTGAGTGTGAAGGCCCAGAGCTGTGGCTGAGTCAGGGCGAGTCAAGGTCTGCATTGGAGGGAAGGTGGGAAGATATGGAAAGTGATTCACATTTGCCAGATGACAATTGTTGATCATGACGGTCATGAGATCAAGGCCTGACCAGCAAATTTTTTTTTGCTCTTATTGACATGAATAACCAGCAAACCAGCATGAAAAATAAGAAAACTGTGCATTTTCAAGCTTAATCTGACTGTTTCATGGCCAAAAGGCAAACATTCTGTTCTCCAACCAAACACCTCCTGTGGCAGTTTCTAACATATTACCTATTCCAGTGCTTGCTCTGTATGAGGCACACATCCATTCAATTTGAAAGCTTTGTGCAAACATTTGTTTTCACTATTCCTGACCATGGGCTTTGCATTATCCTTCCTTGTCTCCACCACATTCCAGTAAGTGGACAGTAAGAATCCAGAATTCACACATAAAATTACACACGCAAATCAAAGCGCAAAACAAGACTTTTGTGACACTAACCCCGGGTATAATACTTGGAATAGGATAAAAATAGTCACAGCCCCCATGGGATGGATAAATTATCTCGATCATTAGAAATGATTTAAAGGGATTGTGCCATCAGGAATGAGAGTCAGAGCTGGTATATGTAAAGAAACAAAGAACAGGAGAGGCTGGCTTATACCAGAGAAAAAAACAAAGTGCTGGAGTAACTGAGGGGATCAGGTAGCATGTGTAGGAAGGAACTGCAGATGCTGGTTTACATCGCAGATAGACACAAAATGCTGGAGTAACTCAAGGGGTCAGGCAACATCTCTGGAGAAGAGAAATATGTGATGTTTGGGTCGACAACTTCTTCAAACTCCCTGGAGGGAAGAGATAGGTGACATTTCGTGTTGGGACCATTCTGCAGACTGTTGTTTAACTGGGTTGTGTATGTTTAGGTCCCTGAGAGACATTCTGTGTGATTCCATCTCGCGTTAACAGCTAATTAGATTGCAGTTGGTTTCAAATATATGTAGTTGCCTCTCTTAGGGTTGCCTCTTTGCTTTGGTCAAGGAACTTGCGTGTACAAGATAGTGAGGACAAAACTATCTGGAGCTCTGCTCCTGGCTGGGTTGCCCATGGACAGTCGGGGGAGAACATGCGGTCAAAGAGTGGCCCAAAAAGAAGCCCACAACAGTGAAGCAGGTGGAGGATGGTGACTGGCCAGTAGGTGGAGCATGTCCATGATCTTTGGGCCTAAGTCTGTCTTTGTTGTGTTGTGGCTGTCCATGCACCGATCTTCCCATGTGAAAAGATGTCTGGCACAGGCTTCCACCTGGAGGGACAGATCATCTGCACATCTTTGTGAGAGATCTGTGGAGACCATGAGGAAAACAGTGATCGTCTGGTATCTCCCAATCATGACATGACACACAGGTGCTGGTTGTCAGATCTAGTCGCTGGATCACAAGATCCTTCTCCGTGGATTGTCACCTTGTCGTGGTGGAGAAGCTTTTGTGGTCCTGAGATCCTAAGAGCAATGCCGTCTGGAGCTATGCTCCTGGCAGGGCCACCCATGGCGGTAAGGTCGAGGGGGAGATCTCTGACAAAGAGCAATCCAACCAAGACCTCAAAGGTGGAACAGGCAGAGGATAGAAACATAGAAACATAGAAAATAGGTGCAGGTGTAGGCCATTCGGCCCTTCGAGCTTGCACTGCCATTCAATATGATCATGGCTGATCATCCAACTCAGTATCCTGTACCTGCCTTCTCTCCATATCCCCTGATACCTTTAGCCATAAGGGCCACATCTAACTCCCTCTTAAATATAGCCAATGAACTGGCCTCAACTACCTTCTGTGGCAGAGAATTCCAGAGATTCACCACTCTCTGTGTAAAAAATGTTTTTCTCATCTCGGTCCTAAAAGATTTCCCCCTTATCCTTAAACTGTGAGCCCTTGTTCTGGACTTCCCCAACATTGGGAACAATCTTCCTGCATCTAGCCTGTCTAACCCCTTAAGAATTTTGTAAGTTTCTATAAGATCCCCTCTCAATCTTCTAAATTCTAGCGAGTACAAGCCAAGTCTATCCGATGATGGCGCACTTTAGTGGAGCATCACAACGGCTGGGAAGGCGGATGAAGGCTGCAGCTGAAGAGGGTCTCCGGTGGTTTTAGACACAATGCCACTGTATCCTGACCCAGATCCGTCAAGGACCGTGTGGTGGCTATCTGTGCCTAGTCTCCCCACGTTAAACAATGTCAAACACAGGCGTCCTCCATGTAGGGAATCCACCCTAACACCCTGGATTAAGTGCTATGGCTATCAACAAGTGGCGATGGGGGCAGGATTGTGAGATCAGGAAGCCTCTAATCATGAGCTGGCACATCAGGCGGTGGGTGCTAGATTCAGTCGCTGGACTCCTGGAACGAGGCAGAATAGCCCTTCGGCAGCTACACCCATGACTGAGCAGTCTTCTTTAGGATCCACTCTACTCACCCCACTTGGGGAAAGGGCTAGAAAAGATGCCCTAAAAATAGCTTGCCTCAAACTTACCGACTGGATTACCGTGTCCAGAGGTCTCACCACACGTGGTCAGAAACACAGAAATATGAATATGAACTTTGGAGCATGGAATGTGCGCACATTGATGGGTAGTGCAACCAGGAACAAACCAGAGAGGGGCACCGCGATCATCGCTGGAGAACTGAGAAGATGCCGGATTAACATCGCTGTCCTTTCTGAAACCCAGCGGGCAGATGGAGGACAACTGAAGGAGGAGAAGGGTGGCTACACTTTCTTCTGGAAAAGTAAAGCTGCTGATGAGTCCAGGATCCATGGTGTTGGGTTTGCCATCAGGAAGCAGCTCATCAGCCACCTCTCTGAACTTCCTGTGGGAATCAGTGAGCATCCGTCTGGTGCTTGCCAACAACCTGATGGCAACAGTTGTGAATGCCTATGCCCCTACTTTAGACTCTGAAGAGGAAGCAAAAGAGACCTTCTGTGCCTGCTTGGACGAGACATTGTCTAATATTCCCCAGTGACCAACACCTCTGGAAGGGTACCATAGGAAAGGAAGGCATCGGGAACATCAACTCCAATGGAGCTCTGCTTCTCAGCAAATGTACTCAGCATGACCTCATCATCACTAACACCCTCTTTCGCCAGAAAAACAAACTTAAGGCATCTTGGAGACACCCACGCTCCAAACAGTGTCATCTCACTGACTATGTGATCGTACGAGCCAGGGACCGCCATGACGTGAACATTACAAGGGCCATGACTGATGCAGATGACTGCTGGACAGATCATCACCTCATCCGCTCCATGATGTCCATCAAACTCAAGAAGAAGAGGAGGATTCATACAAAGCAGATGCAGCCAAGGCTGAATCTTGAAAGCCTGGAGGAAACTGCTACCCAGCAGTGATTTCAGGCTTCTCTTGGGGAAAGTCTCCAACAGGAATATCCTGATGATATTGAAGGGCACTAGAGCCGACTGAAATCCACCATTCTTGATAACTGTAAAAACATCCGTGGGTGCAAGTCCAAAAAACACCAGTCTGGTTTGACGAGAATGACACAGAACAGCTCATCTCCAAGAAAAGGAAATCCTTTCGTGCCTGTCAAAATGATGTAACTTGCAAGGCCAAAAGAGCAGCTCAGTCCAGAGCCAAGGTGGACGCGAGGTGAGGGAGCTACAGAACTGTCTTGGTGGACAGATAAGGCACTGGAAATCCAGAGACTGGCAGACTTGGGTGACACCAGAGGCTTCTTCAGCGGTACTAAGGCCATCTATGGTCCAAGCTACCGCGGCTTAACACCCCTGTGCTCAAAAGACGGACAAGAACTGCTGAAGGACAATGAGTCCGTTAACGCCGGATGGAAAGAGCACTTCCAGGAACTCCTCAACCGTGACAGCACAACTGAACCAGACATTACCCACCATATCCCCCAGAGTCCCATCAGAAAAGACATGGATGAACCTCCCACTATAATAAAGGTTCCAGATGTCATCAAGAGCCTTAAGAACAACAAGGTCACCGGTCCAGATGGGATCCCAGCTGAGATCTTAAAGGAAGGTGGACCGGAGCTCCTGTACCACATCCAAGCCCTGCTGCTCAAGGTCTGGGAAAAAGAAGAACTTTCCTCAGAACTCAGGGATGCTCTAATAGTGACCATTTTCAAAAAGGGGGACAAGGCTGAATGTGGAAACTACAGGGGCAACAACAGGCAAAATCCTTGCTCGTGTCCTCGTAAACCGACTTCTACCATTGTCTGCGGAGGTACTCCCAGAATCACAGTGTGGCTTCCGCCCATCCAGTGGTACAGCAGACATGATATTCACAGCACGCCAACTCCAGGAAAAATGCCGTGAACAAAGGCAGCCTTTGTACATCGACCTGACAATGGCTTTTGATTCGGTAAACCGCCAGGCTCGTTGAAGCATACTATCAAGGTACGGTTGTCACGACAAGTACATCAGAATATTGAGGCTTCTACATGGTGGCATGTCGGTCACAGTGCTCAGCAACTGCGGCTCTGAGTCCGAGCCCTTCACTGTGGAAACGAGGGTCAAGCAGCAATGCATCATCGCACCCACCCTGTTTGTCATCCACATTGCTGCCATTCTTCACCTCATTGGTGACGTTTCTGGTGAGGTACTTTTATTTACTGTCGTCCTCAAGATTTTCATTGCCTGTATAACTCATTATTACCAACCCCAGAGCCAACAATCGACCATTGTTGGCTCTACATTGCACCTGATCATCGTTACTTTTACATAACTTTCATTAATTTGTGCCGTGTATATCTCTTGTCTCACTCTCCCCAACTCTCCGTCTGAAGATGTGTCTCGACCCGAAACATCACTTATTCCTTTTCTCCAGACCGGCTGAGTTACTCCAGCATTTTGTACCTATCCATGTTCTCCAGAGATGCTGCCTGACCCGCTGAGTTAGTATTTTATACCTATCCATGTTCTCCAGAGATGCTGCCTGACCCGCTGAGTTACTCCAGCACTTTGTACCTATCCATGTTCTCCAGAGATGCTGCCTGATCCGCTGAGTTACTCCAGCACTTTGATCCTATCTGTGTTCTCCAGAGATGCTGCCTGACCCGCTGAGTTACTCCAGCACTTTGTACCTATCTGTGTTCTCCAGAGATGCTGCCTGATCCGCTGAGTTACTCCAGCACTTTGTGTCTATCATGAATGTTGATATATTGTTTTAATGAGAAGGTGATATTGGATCGCCTTTAGGACTTCAAACATGTAGTTCACATTCACAAGATCACGTTATAGGAGTAGAATACAACAATTCGGGCCATCAAGTCCACTCCGTCATTCAATCATGGCTGATCTCTGCCTCCTAATCCAATTTTCCTGCCTTCTCCCCATAACCATTGACACCCGTTTTGATCAAGAACTTATCTCTGCCTTAAAAATATCCATTGACTTTGCCTCCACAGCCCTCTGTGGCAATGATTCCCACAAATTAACTACCCTCTGACTAAAGAAGTTCCTTCTCACCTCCTTTCTAAAAGAGCGCAATTTAATTCTGAGGCTATGTCCTCTGGTGCTAGATTCTCCCACCAGTTGAAACAACCTTTCCACATCCGCATGTCTTTCATTATTCTGGAAGTTTCAATGAGTTCCCCCCTGAACCTTCTAAACTCCAGTGAGTAGAGGCCCAGTGCTATTAAGCACTCACTATATGTTAATACGCTCATTCCTGGAATCATTCTTATAAACTCCTCTGGAACCTCTCCAGAGCCAGCACATCCTTCCTCAGATATGGGGTCCAAATTTGCCCAGTGCTCCAAATGCAGCCTGACCAGCACCTTATAGAGCCTCAGCATTACATCCCTGTTTTTGTATTCCAGACCTCTTGACATAAATGTTAGCATTAAATTTGTTTTCCTTCCTAACGATTCAACTTGCAAATTCACTTTTTGCGAGTCCTGCACCAGCACTCCCGAGTTCCTTTGCACCTCCGATTTCTGGATTATCTCTGCATTTAGAAAATAATCTACGCCTTTACTCCTATTACCAAAATGCATGACTCCCCGCTTTGCAATAATGAATTTCATCTGCTACTTCTCTGCCCACTCTCCTAACCTGTCCAAGTCCTTCTGCAGAGTTCTCTACACTACACATCATCAGCAAACTTGGCCACAAAGCCTTCAATCCCCTTCTCAGTAATATACAACACTAAGAGAAGCGGCCCCAGCACCGACCCTTGTGGAACTCCACTGGTCACTGGTAGCCAACTGAAAAAGCGCCTTTTATTGCAACTCTTTGCCTTTGCCATCCAGCCAATCCGCTATCCATGCTAGAATCTTCCCTTTAATACCATGGCCTCACATCTTCCCCAGCAGCCTGACACAAGGCATCTTATTGAAGACTTTCTGAAAATCTAGGGAAAGAAACATAGAAATATAGAAAATAGTAGGCCATTTGGAGTGGTGCAGGAGTGGGCCATTTGGCTCTTAGAGCCAGCTCAGCTATTCAATATGATCATAGTTGATCATCCAAAATTAGTACCCCGTTCCTGCTTTCTCCCCATATCCCTTGGTTCCGTTAGCCCTAAGAGCTAAATCTAACTCTCTCTTGAAAACATCCAGTGAATTGGACTCCACTGCCTTCTGTGGCAGAGATTTCTACAGATTCACAACTCCCTGGGTGAAAAGGTTTTTCCTCATCTCAGTCCTAAATGGCTGACCCCTTATCAGAGATGGATTTAGATATAGAGAGGCCCTAGGCTATTCCACTTGTGAGGTCCCTCCCAATCCCCCACCCCCAACACTAGAGGAAGATAGAAGAGTGTTTTAAATAATTTGAATAAAGCCAAGGAAGATGACGGGTGTTTAAGATTCCACAATTCACATTTCCTTCTCTAAAGGACATAAAGTGTTAATGTTAAATACCGTAGTGATTGAAAAAAAAAAAGCATAAATGTTAAAATTAACATAGTGAAAAACTTTTGCTATAACCGAACCTTGTAAACATTTTGTGGAATAAGCAGGAATTTTTAGGAAAATAAAATTTTAAGTTTATTGTTATATTAAAAAAAAAAAAAAAAAAACACAAACAAAAACGTAAGCTTAAAAATGTTAGTGCCTGGGAAGTGTTAATAAGATGACCATGACTACCTGACAGTGACAGTGTGACACTTTTAGATCCTACTGTATGGCATTAAACAGTTGGTTTTAAAATACATATTAAGAAATAAAGAAACTACAATTATCAAATACACTAAGACTAAAAATGTTTTTTCTAGCCTTCGTCATCGCAAAATCATCCTGAAGTTCATCAAAATGTGTTTGTCTAAGTTTGTCACTCTCAATGCACAGAATGCTCAGTGCAGACAACCTCTCTTGAGACATTGTGGCCCTTAATTCATTTTTAATTCTTTTGAGTCTTGAAAAAGACCTCCCTCCCGAGCAGTTATGCTAAGAAACAGCCGCAGGATTGCTTCCACATTGGGGCAGGCCATCTGAATTGTTTCCTTGTATATAATTTGATAAAGGTCCGTATGAGACACAAAGTGCTCTTCTGTAGGCCTATGGCTTTGTCTCACGTACAAGTGAAAGTGCAAAAGTTCATCAGTAAGTTTCAGGTCAACATCTTCTGGGTATGCTTCCATCAACAGTTCAACACCTTGCTGAATTTCTTGCTTAGATGCGGTCAGATTAGCAAGAAAGGAAAATGTGCAACATCACTGTACACAGTAGCTCTTCTTCTTAAATTGGTTTCAAGTGCATCTAGTATAGGGATAAAGGATTTTATCCTAAACTTACTCTTGAAGAGAGTTTATCTAAAGCATCAGGACCAGGTGCACTTCCATCATTTCCTTGCTGTTTCCTAATGCCCCTGTCCCACTTAAGAAACCTGAACGGAAACCTCTGGAGACTTTGCGCCCCACCCAAGGTTTCCGTGCGGTTCCCGGAGGTTTTTGTCAGTCTCCCTACATGCTTCCACTACCTGCAACCTCCGGCAACCACCTGCAACCTCCGGGAACTACACGGAAACCTTGGGTGGGGCGCAAAGTCTCCAGAGGTTTCCGTTCAGGTTTCCTAAGTGGGACAGGGGTATTACACTTTGTCATCTTGTGACAGTTCTGTAATTAACATTTGGCAAGGTGGCCTTTGCTTGTTGCTCAAGCTCATCAAAATCGTCTCTAACTTTGCTTAAACATTCCTGAAGTGAACTGTACAAACTTGCACAAGTACTCAATAACAGTTTTGATTTCAGAATGACTGTGTTGACCTTGTGAAAATGACCTAGCACACGCGTCCAAAAATGCAGCATAAACACAAATTCCAGTTCTATCATTTTCTGTAAAAGATTGTTAGCTTGAAGCCTGGTATCACCCTTCACATTAACATCAGAGTACAAATGAGGGCATCAGTGATAGCACTGTAACTTTCCAAAATAGCTTCTGTGGCTTTTGCATGTGCCTCCCACCTCCCACCTCCCACCTGATAAATATTTATGCACTTTTGACTGAGGGTGCAAAAATGATTTTAGAACTGCTTTAGAAGAGCTTTTCATCCCCCACTCTTTGTGGAGGATGAAAAGAAGGTATAAATTTCATTGATAATTCCGAAACAGTTCACTGCATCAAGGCAGCAATCAACAGCTGAACGACCCACCAAATTTAATGAGTGACCAGCGCATTGAATAAATCTTGCACATTTGTTTTTTTCGATGATTTTTTGCTGCATACCCTTGTACCTACCAGGCATGTTGGCAGCATTGTCATAAGACTGCCCTCGGCATTTTCTAAAGTCAATTTCAAGCTCAGTAGTGAGATAGTTAAACACTAAATCAGCCATGCTTTCTCCTGAGTGGTCTTTTAGCTCAAGGAAAGTTAAAAATCTCTCACTTGGTAAACCATCTTCAGGTGATACATGTCTGATATTTAAAGTCAACTGATCAGAATGTGAAATGTCAGGGGTGGAATCCACTCTATTGAAATGAGCCAGTAAAAATGGATCACATTTTGCGACTAGCTCTGAAAGACCAAGATATTTGCCGTTATTTGGAGATCCAAATTGTTCATTGTCTACTCTGAATGGTAAGCCTTGTTCTGCAAGAGTGCATATTACAGCGATAATTCTCTCCATGACATGCCGGCAGTACTGCTGTTCTGCTTTTATTTGTTCCTCTAGCTTTGAAGTTAACATTTGCCCTCACTTTCTTGTTAAGTAGGTCGTTCAACATGGCATTTCTGTGCTTCTCTGAGTTTTCATGAGTTTGGATAAGACAGGAGTTTTGCCAATCATCAAACCCTTCAGAAGCTAAAGATGTAGCAGAAGATGCAATGTTTGGAAAGAGTTTACAAACAAAGCAACATATCCGGCCTTTTGAGGGAGAATACACAAGCCACTCTCGGCTATATGTTTCTCCATTGACGTTTGTTGAATAAAGAAAAGGTTTTGTGCAAAACCTCGACTGCTTTTTATACACTCGCTTGGAATTTGAAAATGGTCCACAATGAAGCTGAACTTGAGAGGGGCCCCTTTCTACCCAATAGGATACGTCCTCATGTGATAATTCTGTCCACAAACCAACGTCTGTTACGGTAGATCTATGTTTGGCATCATCTATATCTGAGTGTGGAATACCTTGGACTTGGCCTACCTTACCAGGTATGAGCTGAAAAATCATACTATCCACATTATTTTCTTGGCGCTCTTTATGCCCCTGTCCCACTTAGGAAACTTGAACGGAAACCTCAGGAAACTTTGCGCCCCACCCAAGGTTTCCGTGCGACTCCCGGAGGTTGCAGGTGGTTGCCGGAAGTTGCAGGTAGTGGAAGCAGGTAGGGAGACTGAAAAAAACCTCCGGGAACAGCACGGAAACCTTGGGTGGGGCGCAAAGTCTCCAGGGATTTCCGTTCAGGTTTCCTAAGTGGGACAGGGGCATTAGCCTCTCCCTGTCCATTAAGTGACTCCTGAATTAGTTCTATATTTTCATTTTGAGCCGGAATCATTGCTGCTTTCTCATATTCAGCTTGCTGTTCCACGTCCTGTTTCACTGTTTCTGTTTCAGGGAAGTTTTCTTCTGGTTGAATGCCAGTAGTTGGCTGGATAGCACCACCACACTGATTTCCTTGTGTTCGTATCAATGTATCTGTTTCACCGCTGGCACTTGTTGCCTCTGTCAGTGGCTGATCCAAGAAAGCAGTGATTTTTCTTAACTTCTTTAACGTATCATTTTCAAGTCTCTTTCTCTTGCGCTTGCTAGCACCACTTTCAAATCTTTTACTCATGCTCAGATTAGAATCTGAAAATAAAAAATAAAATTAATCTTCAACTGTTATTAGAAAGGAAACCATGAAGGGGCATTCTCACAAAGTAAGATCCACTTGAGTGAAGAAAAAAAAATTATTTAAAATATTTGGGAAATATTTCTTAAAGAATTGTTCCTTATTGACAATTATATTGCAAAATCTGAATGAAATCTGAAACAAATCTACTTCCAAAAACCGTTTACAAAACGAGTATGCTTTTTCCTATCATTAACAAAGATGCTACAAATAAGCTTAGTTTTATTACTAAGCTGACAGTGGCAGCCACAGCACTACACAGTAGGTTTCTAGCACTGACTATCAGTTCTACCCCGAGCATTGGTCCTTGCCAATTTCCTAGTTCAAATATCTTTGCACTTTTCTACTTACCCCTAAGTTTTGACTTTTGAAGCCTGCAAATATCCAAAGATGTTCCCTGCACCCGCCATCGCTGCTTACTGGAGTACGTGTGAAAGTTTGCCGGATCCCGGTGCCACCAGATTGACACCGATGTGCAGCCGAGTGCGGCCAGTGAGATAAGCGGCTGGAAAGCTGCGCTTTTTAAAAATGTATGTATTGCCGGTGCTAGTGTCGAGTTATCAGCTTAAAACAGTATTATTCTGAAATGGAGGGCAAAGAAAATTACTGAAGGGTTATTTAGAGACTACAGTCTGTTGTGACAGCATATGTGAGAAAGGCCTATGACAGTGTTAAAAATATTATACACCTTGGCCGGAGGCCCCCTAGATTTTGAGGCCCTAGGCATCAGCCTACCAGACCTATAGGTAAATCTGGCACTGCCCCTTATTCTTATAAGAAGTGTCTCGACCTGAAAAGTGACCTATTCCTTCGGTCCATAGATGCTGCCTCACCCACTGAGTTTCTCCAGCATTTTTGTCTACCTTTGATTTTTCCAGCATCTGCAGTTCTTTCTTAAACAAACCCATTATTCTTAAACTGTGACTCCTGGTTCTGGACTCCACCAACATCAGGAACATTCTTCCTGCATCTAGCCTGTCCAATCCCTTAAGAATGTTTTATGTTTCCATAAGATACCCTCTCATCCTTCTAAATTCCAGTGAATACAAGCCCAGTCGATCCATTATTTCATCCTATGACAGTCCTCCATCCAGGGAATGAACCTGGTGAACCTACGCTGCACTCCCTCAATAGCAAGAATGTTCTTCCTCAATAGCAAAAATGTTCTTCCTCAAATAAGTGACCAAAACTGCACACAATATATATAAGTTTGCTGAATTACACACAATACTCCAGATGCGGTCTCACCAGTGAGGAAATATTATATAAATAGAACCCCTCGGATAGTGACTTTTATATAAGCTAGGTAATTTGCAAAAGAAAAACAAGGTATTCCTGAACTGAAATAAAGTGCAAACAGACAGATACACACAGGCAAAGATGAATCAAAACACGGAGGCCTGAACCTAAACCTGCTTACCTTAGGTTTATTGCTGAGGCACTGGAGGAAATTGTATTTGATATGACTTTGTGTTGAAGAATAGATAACTGAAGAGGGGCCTCTTCTTAGGCCAGAGGTCAGTTGTTCTCTCCTTTGTGGACATTCTTGAGCTGTGAGGTTTATGCTAGGTTTGAGACAGAATTCAAGGCTGAGAGATGATCGACTGCAGTTAGCCTTGGCTATGTAAAATTATAATGAGTGTGATAAGGAATAGGATGTAAGTGAAGGATTAGTTGCTTTGAGAAATATAGTTGCTTTGAGACATAATTAGATTGAGGGAGTTGTTTATAGAAGGTTGAAGCAGATGGAATTCTGACGTAATGGTCTGGGTTGTACCTTGTACTTTGTGTTCTGCCTGGTACATGAGATTGGAAATCCTGCTTCCCGATAACAGGAAAGGTACCAAACACATATTAACTAAATTGACAGATTTACGACCCATGTATCCTTGGATGGGAGATGTGAATGGGTTTTGAACTTAGAAACTGTAATTCAGCAAACTTATATAATTAATGTTTTAATAGGTAAAAGTATTTAAAACTGTGAAATTAAAGTGAAACAATTTATGAAATGTATTGTCTTAGTATGAATGTAAACATTACTTATAGAAATTGTTTAGATTTATAGAAATATCTTTCTTCTTGGTATGGGAAGTGTGTATGACTTGTGTGATCATTGTATGTATCTTATATTTTGAGGAGTGGTCTTTGATAAGAGCCTACTGGGGTTTTGCTGTGTTGAAGATAGATAGATAGAATCTTTATTTGCCACGCAACCAGGGTTGGTGGTATTTGGGTTCGGTACATGATGGTACACTGCTTTAGTCACATTAACACATATAACAACACAGATCATAGTAATAAAGTGCATCCATACCACATCACAAATCACAAATCTCACCAACAGAACATAGTGCAAAAGAACAGACAAAGACCATGGACAAGACACTATATACATCAAGAGTCCTTAGTGTTGTCTGTTATTGGAGGGAATTGAGTGTTCTTATTGCTGAGGGGAAGAAGCTGTTTTTAAAATGGGTGGATTTTGTGGCAAGTGACCTGAGGCGCCTCCCTGAAGGGAGAGACTGGAAAAGGTGGTTTGCTGGATAGGAGGGGTCCGAGATGATCTTTATTGCCCGTTTTGAGGTACGTTGGAGGTAAATGGAATGGATTGAGGAGAGGGGGGAGTTGATGGTCCTGGAGGCCTTGGAGACAATGCGCTGTATTCTGTGTAATGAGTGACTGTCAGTGTTTCCGTACCAGACTGTGATTGAGGAGGTGATGATGCTTTCGATAATGGATTGATAGAAACGGACCAGGACTCTGAACTTTTTGAGCTGTCTGAGGAAGTATAGGCGTTGTTGTCCTTTCCTAATGATGTGGTCTGCTTTGATGTGCCATTTTAGATTATTGCACATATAGGTGCCCAGAAACTTGAATGAGTTCGTGGAGGTTATGGGATGGGAGTTGACATGGACCGGGGGTTTGGGGTTTTGTTTGCGTCTGGTCTATGGTGATTTCCAAGGTTTTTGATGTATTAAGCTGGAGGTTGTTGTCTGCACACCATTTGACTGCGCTGTCGACTGTTTGATGGTATTGTGATTCGTTGTTGTCTGAGATGAGGCCAATGATTGTTGTGTCATCTGCATATTTGAACATTTTGACTGAGCTGCATTGGGATATGAGGTTGTTGGTGTAAAGTGAGAAGAGCTGGGGTGACAGAATGCACCCTTGGGGGGCTCCTGTGTTGAGAGTCAGAGGGCTGGAGAGTTTTTCACCCACCTTGACTCTTTGCTGTCTGTTTGTCAAAAAGTGTAGGATCCATTGGCACATGGCTGGGTGAATGCTCATGTCCAACAGTTTATTATAATTTAATTGGGTGTATGGTGTTAAAGGCCGAGCTGAAGTCTATAAACAGGATGTGTGCATAAGTGTTCGGTGATTCCAGATGATGTAAGGAGTAGTGAAGAGCTAAGTTAATAGCATCCTCAACAGACCGGTTGGCACTGTATGCAAATTGGAAAGGGTCCATGATGGTGGCAGTGTGTGTTTTCAGATGGGTGAGGACTATGTGCTCAAAGGCCTTCATGGCAACTGATGTTAGTGCAACAGGTCTAAAATCGTTCAGACAACTCACCTTGGAGGACTTGGGCACAGGGATGATGATGGATGATTTGAAACACTGCGGGACGCTACATTGGCTGAGGGAGGTGTTAAAGATGGAGGTGAACACAGGAGCCAGCTGAGCAGCACAGTAGTTGAGAGCAGCGGGGCTGAGGTCGAATCACCTACTCTGGGCAAGAGACTCGGTGCGTCTACCCGATCTATTCCTCTCATGATTTTATATACCTCTATAAGATCACCCCTCATCCTCCTGCACAGGAGGAATAGAGTCCCAGCCTGCTCAACCTCTCCCTGTAGCTCAGGGACTCGGGTCCTGGCCACATCCTCGTAAATCTTCTCTGTACCCTTTCCTGCCTCACAACACATTTCCTATATTTTCTCTCTCCTCTTCTGAGATGAGGAAGATTAGATAAAATTATTTGAAGCATTGTGTGCAGTTCTGGTCACCCCATTGCCAGAAGGATGTGGCCAGGGTGTAGAATGCTGCCTGGATTAGAGAGTATTTGCAATAAGGAGTTTAAAGGAGGGCACAGTGGTCCAACGGTAGAGTTGCTGCCTCACAGCACCAGAGAGCCGGGTTCGATCCTGACTACAGGTGCTTGTCTGTAGGGAGTTTGTAAGTTCACCTCATGACCTGGGTGGGTTTTCTCCGGATGCTCCGGTTTGCTCCCACACTCAGGTCGTACAGGTTTGTAGGTTAATAGACTTGGTATATTTGTAAATTGTCCCTAGTGTGTGTGGGATAGTGTTCATGTGTGGAGATCGCTGGTCAGCATGGACAAGGTGGGCCGATGGGCCTGTTTCCGCTCTGTATCTCTAAACTAAATGAAACTAAAGAAGAGGTTGGAAAGACTTGGATTGTTTTCCATGGAGTTCATAAGGTCATAAGTGATTGGAGCAGGATTCGGCCATTTGACCCATCAAGTTTACTCCGCCAATCAATCATGGATGATCTATCTCTCCCTCCGAACCCCATTCTCCTCTTCCCATAACCCCTGACACCTGCACTAATCAAGAATCTATCTATCTCTGCCTTAAATATATCCACTGACTTGGCCTCCACCACCTTCTGTGGCAATGAATTCCACAGATTCACCACCCAGTTCAACAACTGATAGAAATATATAAAACTATGAGATGCATAGAGAAGGTAGAGTGCAAAGATTACCGTGGGAGGGGTGGGGAGGGGAGACAGTCTCTGTCTACCCCACGACAGAAGGCGGACGAGTTGTAATGTTTGATAGCCAGAGGGAAGAAGGATCTCCTGTGGCATTCTGTGCCGCATCTTAGTGGGACCAATCTGTTGCTGAAGGTGCTCCTCAAGTTGACCAGTGTGTCACGGAGGGGGTGAGATGTATTGTCCAGGATGCTCCGCAGTTTGAGGAGCATTCTCCCCTCCAAGGCCACCACCCGTGAATCCAACACGGACGGAGCCAGCCTGCCTGATGAGCTTGTTGATCCCGTTGACATCCGCAGCCTTCGCCCTGCTGCCCCAGCACACGGCAGTGAAGAAGATGGCACTGGCCACCACCGATTGGTAGAACATATGCAGCGTCTTGCTGAATGTGTGAAGGAGCGGAGCCTTCTCAGAAGTACAGCTGGCTCTGTCCCTTCTTGTACAGGCCTCAGCGTTCTTGGACCAGTCCCGTTTACTGAAGATAGACACCAAATGCGGAGTAACTCA
>NW_022630127.1:124541-299630 GCF_010909765.2 Amblyraja radiata | reverse complement strand
AATCTATCTATCTCTGTCTTAATAATATCCACAGCCCTCTGTGGCAATGAGTTCCACTGAGTAACGACATTCTGTCTAAAGAGGTTCCTCCTCACTTTTTGAAAAGAACGCCCTTTAATTCTGGGGCTGCGCCCTCAGGTCCTAGACTCTCCCACTGGTGGAAATATCCTCTCCACATCCACTCTATCCAGGCCTTTCACTAACCTGTACGTTTCAATGAGGTACCCCCTCATCCTTCTAAACCCCAGCGAGTACAGGCCCAGTGCTGACAAACGCTCATCGTATGTTAGTTAACCCCCTCATTCCTGGGATCGTTCTTGTAAATCTCATCTGGACCCTCTCCAAGAAACACCGGTCACAGGAAGGGGCTGGAGGGGAGGGAGGTTGTTACAGAGATAATGAGGGAAGGGGGGATACAGAAACAGGGGGAAGGGGGGTGTATGGGGTGGATGGGTGGAGGTTAAACAGACAGGGAGGGGCAGCGAGACCTGGGTGTACTTGTACTCCGGCCACTGAAAGTTAGCGTGCAGGTACAGCAGGCAGTGAAGAAAGCTAATGGAATGCTGGCCTTCATAACAAGTGGATTTAAGTATAGGAATAAAGAGGTTCTTCTGCAGCTGTATAGGGCTCTGTTGAGACCACATCTGTATTGTGTACAGTTTTGGTCTCCTAATCTGAGGAAAGACATTCTTGCCATAGAGGGAGTACAGAGAAGGTTCACCAGACTGATTCCTGGGATGTCAGGACTTTCATATGAAGAAAGACTGAATACACTCGGCTTGTACTCACTAGAATTTAGAAGATTGAGGGGGGTTTTTAGAGAAACGTACAAAAATCTTAATGGGTTGTACAGGCTAGATGCAGGAAGATTGTTCCCGATGTTGAGGAAGTCCAGAACAAGGGGCCACACAGTTTAAGGAGAAGGGGTAAATCTTTCAGGACCGAGATGAGAAAATCATTTTTCACACAGAGAGTGTTGAATCTGTGGAATTCTCTGCCACAGAAGGTAGTTGAGGCCACAGTTCATTGGCTATATTTACCTGGAGCATTGCGTGCAGTTATGGTCTCCTAATCTGAGGAAAGACATTCTTGCCGTACAGGGAGTACAGAGAAGGTTCACCAGACTGATTCCTGGGATGTCAGGACTTCCATATGAAGAAAGACTGAATACACCCGGCTTGTACTTGCTAGAATTTAGAAGATCGAGGGGATATCTTAGAGAAAGTACCATATATCTTAAGGGGCTGGTCAGGCTAGATGCAGGAAGATTGTTCCCGATGTTGAGGAAGTCCAGATCAAGGGGCCACACAGTTTAAAGATAAGGGGTAAATCTTATAGGGTCGAGAGTGGTGAATCTGTGGGATTCTCTACCACAGAAGGTAATTGAGGCCACAGTTCATTGTTATATTTAAGAGGGAGTTAGATGTGGCCCTTGTGGCTTAAGGGATCAGGGGGGTATCGAGAGAAGGCAGGTACAGGATACTGAGTTGGATGATCAGCCATGATCATATTGAATGGTGGTGCAGGCTCGTGGGGCCGAAGGGCCTGTACTCCTGCACCTATGTTCTATGTTTCTATATTTCAAGATGTCAGATTAAATGAATGAAGATTCCCGAAATGCACTCGTCAATTGAAACGAATAAACTGAACATTGGGATTTCAGGCGACTGCTCACGATTATCGAGATTGCGGAGAGATGGTGCGGATTTACCAGGCCTGTAGCTTGCTTCCTCCCCCGGCACTAACTGTCCACTAGACAGAACATATAGACTGGATATCATCACCCATGATGACTGGTGCCCTTTCCGTGAGGGAGGGAGGCACTTTGTGCCCGGACACAAAAGAGTTAACAGTAGATGTTTGTTCAGTGAGTGTAACTAACGTCAGTCTACACGGAGCCCGATTGTGTCACCCACCCACCCACTGGAGATTGCCAGTTCCCAATATAAACCATTCCTGTTGTTGCTGGGATAGTGAGTGCTGGTGAGATCATCCCGCCCGTCACCCACAGACAGACAGACAGACAGAGAGCAGCAGCTCCATCCACAGAGGGAGAAAACCCATTGGGAATCTATCTGTGGACAATAAAGTGGGATGTTAGATGGATGTTTCGGAAACCGGGAATATTAGAGAGTGAAGTGAATGTCACCGAGTGTAATCGGGGAACAGTGAGAGAGTGCGTGCGGTGTACACAAGTGGAATCGGTCTGTGAAAACGGTAGACTGGGAAGTTACCCGCCATGGAGAGAAGGGAGTCCTTTCATTGGCCGACCATGTTTTATATCCTGGGATCAAGCTTAAGTGTTCGAATCTACTATGCACTCAGAGTTATACAGCCTGTTCATTTATCCCGTGCTAGCCCTTGTTGCTCTTCCAGGTAAGTCCCCGTCCAAATTCCCGCGCAACAGCAGGTGAGAAGCGGCAGTGACGGGATCCGTATAAATGTCTGTAGCTCGGACAATCCATGACGTATCGTGTCCCTTGAAGACAATCTTCCACAGAGTAATGGGTAATGTGTTGATGCTGCCTGTTTGGTGGGGATCAGAGGTTTAGTCATTATGAAGTTGAAAAATGATTTGAGTCTAGGAGCAGGGAGGTTCTACTGCAGTTGTACAGGGTCTTGGTGCGACCACACCTGGAGTATTGCGTACAGTTTGGTCTCCAAATCTGAGGAAAGACATTCTTGCCATAGAGGGAGTACAGAGAAGGTTCACCAGACTGATTCCTGGGATTGCCAGGACTTTCATATGAAGAAAGACTGGATAGAAAAGGCTTGTACTCGTTTAGAATTAGAAGATTGAGGGGGGGGGGATCTTATAGAAACTTACAACATTCTTCAGGGGTTGGACAGGCTGGATGCAGGAAGATTATTCCCGATGTTTGGGGAAGTCCAGAACAAGGGGCCACACAGTTTAGGGATAAGGGGTTAGTCTTTAGGACCGAGATGAGAATTTTTTTTTCATACACAGAGAGTGGTGAATCTGTGGAATTCTCTGCCACAGAAGGTAGTTGAGGCCAGTTCATTGGCTATATGTAGAGGGAGTTAGATGTGGCCCTTGTGGCTAAAGGGATCAGGGGGGTATGGAGAGAAGGCAGGTACAGGATACTTGAGTTGTGGATGATCAGCCATGATCATATTGAATGGCGAATGGTGCAGGCTCGAAGGGCCGAATGGCCTCCTCCTGCACCTATTGTTTATGTTTCTATGTTTCTATATTCCCCCTCATCTCCTACCTAACGGAACGCCCTTTAATTGCGAGGATGTGACCTCTGGTCCTAGACTCTCCCACTAGTGGAACCATTCTGCTGTGTAGACTTGTTTTCTTTTTTTTTATTTATTTATTTTTTTTTTTAATATTTTATTTTATTAGAAGTAAGTACAGTCATATGGCACCAAAGTGCCTAATATATATTTTCATAATACATTTATGTACAACTTCTTTTTTTTTTTTTTGTTACACTGAAAAGATTAGAATAATAAAAAGAAGTTAGATAGTAAAGGATAGAAAGATGTGAATATATAGTGTGTGAAAAAAGAAAACGAGTAAATGAAGAAAGTTGAAGAGAGAGAATAGAGAGAAGAAAAGAAAAAAAGAGGAGATCATTATTTATAGTCTTGGCCAACCCTCGTCCAGTCCTGAAACAGTTATTTTTTACAATTGTGTTGCATCCATATGATTCCAAAAAAACGACGAATGGAGACCAACTCGTTATGAATTGGTCTGATTTATCCATTAGGAGGAATCGCATTTCCTCAAGATGAGCGGTGTCCAACATACTTACAATCCACATTTTAAGCGTTGGTATTGATGTACCCTTCCAAATTTAAGTATTAATTGTTTTGCTATTATTAAACCATAGTTAAGGAATAGATTTTGAGATGTGTTCAATTTATTCCCATCTTCCATTACGCCAAATATAATCATTTCAGTATTAGGTTCCATTCTTGTCTTGAATAATTTTGTAAATATTTCAAATATATCATTCCAAAATCTATAAAGTTTTATGCAGGAAACTAAGGAGTGTGTTAAAGTTGCCTTTTGGGCTAGACATTTATCACAAGTGGCGGATATATTTGGATAACATTTGTTCAATCTTGTTTTTGAGTAATATAATCTATGTACAATTTTAAATTGAATTAAATTATGTCTTACATTAATTGAACATTTGTGAATATATATCAGGTATTTTTCCCATTTAACCTTCGTAATTTTTATCATTAGTTCCCGTTCCCACTCTTCTCTAAGTATCTCTGTCGATGGTAGGTCTATATTTAGAATACTATTATATAAATATGATATTAATTTTTGTGAGTCAGCTTCAATATTCATTGCCTCTTCCAATAAGTCAGGAGTTACTTTTTGATATCCTTGTATATATTTTTTCACGAAATCGCAAATCTGAAGATATTTAAAATATTGGTTGTTTTTCAATTTAAATTTTAATTGTAATTGTTGGAATGATAGTAAGTTTCCCATTTCATACATATCCCCGATCCTTCTAATTCCGAGACTTTCCCATTGGTTATATGTCTTATCAATAAGAGATGGTTTAAATAAAGGGTTATTCGCTATTGGCATTAACAGTGATAGATTTCTTAATTTTAAAGATAATTTTATTTGTTTCCAAATTCTTATTGTACCATATATAATTGGGTTCTTCTTATATATTGTGTTATTCAGTTTTTTTGGGGAGAAGAGGATCGTTCCTATATTACTAGGATGGCAATCCTCCTTCTCCATTTTTATCCATTCTGTCTGTTGGGTAGAACTATCCAACCAATAAATCATATTCTTAATATGCACTGCCCAGTAATAATACATAAAATTCGGAAGTGAAAGTCCCCCGACCTCTTTTGGTTTACATAAGTGTTTTTTTTGTGATTCTATGTGATCTATAGTCCCAAATATAATTAGTAATATTAGAGTCTAATTTTTTAAAAAAGTATTTTGGTATATATACCGGTATAGATTGAAATAGGTATAGTAATTGTGGTAGGAAGATCATTTTTATTGCATTTATTCTACCTAATAATGATAAGGGAAGTGTTTTCCAAAATTTAATCAACGTATTAAGTTTATTTAATAAAGGCATGAAATTAGCATTGAATAATGCTTTATATTTTCTAGTAATCTGAATACCCAAATATTTAAATTTTTCTGTTGCGATTTTAAAGGGGAACTTCAGTAAGTGTGTAGGTTCTTGAGGTTTTAATGTCATGATTTCACTTTTATTCCAGTTTATTCTATATCCAGAAAAAGACCCAAATTCCTCTATTAAGTTTAATAAATTTGGTATGCTCGTTTGTGACTTTGTAATATATAAAAGTATATCGTCTGCATATAATGAGATTTTATTCTTTGAGTCTCTGGTATTATAGCCCTGAATATTCGGATGAATTCTTATACTTTCAGCCAGGGGTTCAATCATAAGGGCAAATAGCAGGGGTGATAGTGCACATCCCTGCCTATTACCCCTTGATAGTTGAAATTTTTGAGATAACATGTTATTAGTTAAAATTCTTGCCATCGGTTTATCATATAATAATTTTACCCATCTTATAAAATTCTCTCCCATATTAAATTTTTGTAGTACTTTATATAAGTATTGCCACTCTACCTGATCAAATGCTTTCTCTGCATCCAAAGAAATAATTGATATATCTTCTTCCTCTACTTTATGCGAGTACATTATATTAAACAGACGTCTCAGATTATTAAATGAGTATCTTTTAGGTATAAACCCCGTTTGATCAGGGTTTATCAATTTACTAATATATTTGCTTAATCTTCTTGATAAAATCTTTGCTAAAATTTTCTGATCTGTATTTAAAAGTGATATAGCTCTGTACGAGCCCGGATCTTCTAAATCTTTATCTTTTTTTGGAATAAGTGTAATAGTTGATTCTGTTAGTGTTTCAGGTAGTTTGTTTTCTTTAAAAGCATGGGAGTATAAATTAAATAAATAAGGGGTTGTTATCTCCTGAATTTTTTTATAAAATTCATTATTAAAACCATCTGGTCCCGGTGTCTTACCATTTTTCAGCGATTTTATTGTTTCACCTATTTCTTTGATTGTAATTTGTGCTCCTAATTCCTCTTGTTCCAAAAGGTCCAGTATTGGAAGATTACAATTATCTAGAATTTTTTTTATTTTACTATCTTCTCTTTTAATTTTAGATGTATATAAGTTTTGATAAAATTGGGCAAATCTATTATTAATATCTTTAGGTAGTATTAGTAATTCACCTTTCTCTGATTTAATTTTGGTTATAGTATTTTCCTTTTCTTGTTTTTTTCAATTGGCGAGCTAAAATCTTATGTGGTTTGTCACCAAACTCAAAATGTTCCTGTTTTGTCATTTGGAATAGTCTTATTACCCTTGCCGATAAAATTCGATTAAGTTTAAATTTCAGTAATATTATCTTATTGTGTTTATCTGTCGTGGAATCTTTGGCATTATCCATCTCTAACTGTCTGATTTCTTGTTCTAACAACAATTGTTCTGTCTTATTCTTTTTATTTTGAAAACTTTGATATGAAATTATAATTCCTCTCATAAATGCCTTAAAAGTTTCCCATAATAAAGAAGGCAAAGTACCTGGTATATCATTTGTATCGAAAAAAAGTTCCATTTGTTGTTTTAAATATTGATAGCCTTGCACGTCATTTAAAATATGTGTATTAAACCTCCAAAAAAAATTTTTGCCCGGCATTCCCTCAAATATTACTGAAAATGTCAACGGGGAGTGATCTGAGATACTACTAATGTGGTATGTTGGGTTGTTTGTATATGGCATTAATTTCATATCCACTAAAAAATAATCAATTCTTGAATAAGTTTTATGCACCGAAGAGTAAAACGAGTATCCCCTTCCAACTGGATTAGCAGATCTCCATACATCTATTATATTCGTATTTTTTATATATGTATTTAGAAGTTCGCTAGTTTTAGATTTTAAATTACTCTTCTTTTGTTTTGCTGATTTATCTAGATATGAATCTAAAACACAGTTAAAGTCCCCCCCTATTATCACATTTTGGTAATTAAACTCTGATATTATGTCAATAATTTTATCAAAAAAGTGGGGGTTATCAAAATTCGGAGCATAAATATTTATCAAAGTTAGTGGGGTTGCATAAATTTCACCCGAAACTATAATATATCTTCCCTCTTTATCTGATATGGTATTCTTTAATTTAAAAGGAATACCTTTCCTAATAAGAATAGCTGTACCCCTAGATTTAGAAGTAAATGAGGAGTAGTATGTTTGGCCTATCCAATTCGCCTTTAATCTTATTTGTGTTTGTTGTTTCATGTGTGTCTCCTGCAAAAACATTATGTCGCTTTTCAACGATTTTAGTTGGGCAAAAATTTTACCCCTCTTAATTGGTTCGTTGGCACCCCGTATATTCCAACTACAAAATGTAATTCCTCCATTCTTTATTTGTCTATCGTCTTGCATTGTAAATCAGGGTAATATTCCTGAATCATATGGTGCAAACAAATACCTCAGAATTTTAGGAATTGGGTGGTCATCCCGGTTTATTAGATTTATATTGCATCTCCTTCTTGTAAAGTGCCTTAGAAAAAGATAAAAAGAATGTGATACACAATTATTTTCAAAAAAATTAAACAGATAAAAATCTTGATTGTGCATTAAAAAAAAAGGTGCTATTAAGGTATCTAAGGGAAGATACCTTAAGGACGAATAGCCATCAACGATGGCAAAAAATGTATAGACCTCCGTGATGTTGTTATACATTGAGCTCCTCCCCCTTGGTGAATCCTCATAAAAAGTTACATATCGTTTCATATTGTGTTTTTTCTTATATGAGTTTATCAAATCAGTGCTAGTGACAGCCGAGAGAAAAAAGAGACATAAGGAATGAAAAAACAAAACAAATATAGAACAAACATATACACGATTATATAAGTATATATGTCCCTCTAATTTATCCAATCTTAATCTAATCTAAACTTTCCCATATATATCCACCCTGTATTCTTACATAATATCCCATTCTATAACTACCATACATCATACAAGCTGGTACCAAAGGGTTAACTACCGTACAAGCAGGTGCCAAGGGGTTAAACTTTGAGCTTTGCATCCAAGGTTGAATATAACCAAGCTCTCTGAATAACACATTCCAACGAGATAAGCTTTATAATTGTCTGGGTAGCTCGGCCATTTTAATCAGTTCAAACCTTTGTAAAAAGTTCAAATTTCTTCCTTGTCGGCAGCTTCACCCGATGTTTTCTTAACGATATCCTCTGCATACTTTAAAGCTTTTCCGGGAGCTGCAAATGAGCGTTCAACGCCGTTATAAGTTATCTTCATTTTTCCGGGAAAGAAAATTCCATATCTTACTCCCGGGACTTCCCTCAAAGTGTGTCTTGCCGGTGTAAACAATCTCATTTTCTGGACTACCTCAGGAGAGTAATCGCGAAATATTCGCACATTATCCCCACGGTATGTCAGCTTCTTCCCATGAGTGATCTTTTTCAATATAAATTCCACTGAAGAGATGTCACGGAATTTCACAATTATCTGTCTTGAATCATTTGTTCCTCTTCCAGCTCGTTTAGCGACGTCTGTTCTTGGTTCTTCCGACAATTCCAAGACATCTTTGAGTAAGTCAGTAACGAAAGTACATGTTTGAGATTCATGTCCCTCTCGTCCTTCCTTTACTCCGAGAATCCTCAGGTTATATCTCCGAGTTCCTGATTCCAGGTCCAGACATTTATCAGTCATTCTTCCAAGTTTTTCCTCTTCAGTTTTCTGTGATTGTTTCAAATTCTTTATTTCCGAGACAATCTCTTTTATCTCATTCTCCATCTCTTCCATTATCTCATCCAGCTTTCCGATATCATCCTTTACACCTTTAAATTTCTTGTTGTAATCATTTTCAATTCTGACACACTCTGATTTTAATCTCTTATCAAATTCCTTATACTGCTTTTTGAGTTCTTTTAACTCACTGCAAGTATTATCAATTTTTTGAGAAATACTCTCCATGTTAGTTTCCATACTCTGCTTATTACTTTCCATGTGAGACTCCATACTTTGCATCTTCTCCAGTGTCATGTTAATTGTAGCAGTCATATCTAAAAGCATTTGCTTCACCTCTTTCTCCTTCTTGTCTCCTTTTGTTGCCATTTCAAGCAGAGACCCTTGGCTGTAAGAATCTTCTTCTTCTGTCGTTTGCAGAGTATCCAAAACTTCCTCGAGCTGAAGGCTGATAGTATTTTTCTCTGGCGCCCTTGAACGATTATCTCTGCTCATTTAAACTCATTTAAACACCCGATTTCACCATTAATCTCCCCGATTTTCACGTCACCTTCTGATGATAACACCCTTACACAACACCAGGCGACTTCGGTGAGTTTTTAAAAAAAATCGGTGCTGACTTAAAACGACTTTTACAATTTTTTTACGGGGGGGAAGCTCAGTGCCGCGCCTTAATTCTCCATGACGCCGCCGGAAGCCCGTAGACTTGTTTTCTAATGTTGCCCTAATGTCTTTGTTTATTAAATACGCGAGTTGGTTCTGCAACCCGCCCGCCTGCCTTGCAGAATTGATGTGTACATTGTGTGTGAGTATGTGTCACCCACCTGTGTTTATGTCTGCGGTTTCAGTCTATGTTTCTTACCATGCTGCTGTAAGCAAGATTGTCTAATGTACCATCACCTCCCTTGCACCGATGCAGATGGCAATAAAGTCCCTGAACTAA
The DNA here is from genome assembly GCF_010909765.2 of Amblyraja radiata. Classification (NCBI taxonomy): domain Eukaryota; kingdom Metazoa; phylum Chordata; class Chondrichthyes; order Rajiformes; family Rajidae; genus Amblyraja; species Amblyraja radiata. Next base: position 289,894 of record NW_022630127.1, on the reverse strand, counting down.
CTCCTTCCTTCGCTCACTTCCCTCGCTCGCTCATACCTACTCTGCTGTATAATCTTTGATTCACTCACAGTGAAGCAAAGAGCAAAACTCCCATGGTGAAGTGAGAAATGGTCAGACACAGATCTGATTCTTTATCCCAACCCTGCTAACTGCAGCTGCTCATCTGTTTAGTAATCGAGCAGATGCAGAATAATGTATTTCCTTCAGTAGTTACTACTAGACAGCCTCGTTACACAATCTTCTACAATCCCAGAACGGGATTGTGCATTTGATTTCACCCTCGCCTCGATGAATCTGCCGAGTTTGCTTTGTCCGCTGTATCTCTGGCTGTGTGTCATGTCTCTGTTTACTTCCCTCCGTCCTCACAGTGAACACGCTGACCATTGTGGTCCTGTCCCGGGGAAAGTGCGGTAACTCCACTGGTGTCACTCGCTACCTCATGGCCATGGCAGCAGCCGATCTACTGGTCATTATTGTCGACCTGATTATGAGGGGGATTCCCATTGCTTACTGGGAAGCATTTCTGTTCCTGTACTTTGTCCCAGTGTGTAATATCCACGCCTACTTCCTTTACGCCGTCACCGACTGTTCTGTCTGGTTCACCGTCACCTTCACCTGTGATCGATTTGTGGCCATTTGTTGCCAGAAGCTGAAAACAAACTATTGCACCGAGAGAACAGCGGCTGTGGTTCTGGGGACAGTGACCGTGCTGAGCTGTTTAAAGAACATCTTCTGGTATTTTATGTTGAGCGGTGGGTACAGGCTATATAATATGCTCTGGTTTTGTGGGCCAAGACGCGGTGTTCTAACATCACTGTCCTGGGGAATCGGGGAGTTTCTCCAGTATATCATCACCCCCGTGATGCCATTTGTCCTCATTGTTGTGTTCAACACTTTGACCATCAGATACGTGTTAGTGGCGTGCAGAGCCCGCAGGAGACTCCGGGGTCCCAGCAGTGGGGGAAGTGGCAGCGACCCGGAGATGGAGAGCCGCAGGAAATCCCTCAGTTTACTGCTGGTCATCTCGGGGAATTTCATCGTGTTGTGGGCGGTCTATGCGGTAAAGGCTGTGTGGAGCAGAGTGGGTTATTTAATTCGTAGCGCGGTCCATCCAGAATTCTTGGTTGGCGAACTGGGCTTCACGTTGCAGATGCTGAGCTGCTGCACAAACACGGCTCTTTACGTCCTCACCCAGACTAAGTTCAGGCAGCAGTTCAAACAATTGGTGAAATCGCCCGTTTCTCTGATTGTAAAATGCACTCAGCGTCGCGGGATTTAGGAATCAGTTCCCTCTCCATCCCATCTGCTCTCCCCCCAACTCTCTCTCCCCAACACACTGAGGATCCTCAGTGACCTGGTCCACAGATGATTCTTGTGACCCTGGTGATCTCCGATTCCTCCACAAAGATCCACCCACCGTAGTTCCACCCACCTGCCCCCCACCGAGTCTCCGGCAGTTTCTGGACCCACCCACCCACACTCACCCTCCCACGAGAACCACCACCGCCCCCATCACCACACCATCACTTCGATGGAAGTGCCCTGATCAAAGAATGGCCGCCGCCCTGGGCTTCAAGTGCCTTGACCAAAGATGGCCGCCTCCCATTGACTTCAGTGTGCCTTGACCAAAGATGGCCGCCGCCCTGGGCTTCAAGTGCCTTGACCAAAGATGGCCGCCTCCCATTGACATCAATGTGCCTTGACCCAAGATGGCCGCCGCCCTGGGCTTCAAGTGCCTTGACCAAAGATGGCCGCCTGTGCGTGTGTGTGTGTATATGTGTGTGTATATATATATGTGTGTGTGTATGTGTATATATATGTGAGCGTGTATATGTGTGTGTGTGTGTGTATATATATGTGAGTGTGTGTGTGTGTATATGTGTGTGTGTGTTTGCATATATGTGTGTGTGTATATATGTGTGTGTGTATATATGTGAGCGTGTGTGTGTGTATATGTGTGTGTGTGTATATATGTTAGCGTGTGTGTGTGTATATGTGTGTGTATATGTGTGTGTATATGTGTGTGTGTATGTGTGTGTGTGTTTGCATATATGTATGTGTGTGTGTATATATATATGTGAGCGTGTGTGTGTGTGAGTGTGAGTGTTAGTGTGCGGTGATCGCTGGTCGGGCTAGTACGGACTCGGTGGGGAAGGGCCTGTATCCGCGCTGTATCTACAAACTAAACCAGTGTGTGAATGGCCTCTCCTCTCTCTCTGCTTCTCTCCCTCTCTCTCTCTCTCTGCAACTCCCTCTCTCCCCCTCTCTGTATCTCTCTCTTCCTCTCCCCACCTCTGCATCTCTCTATATATCTCTCTCTCCCTCTGCATCCCCCTCTCTCTCTCCATCCCTCTCTCTCCCTCTCTTTTTTTCTTTTTTTTTCTTTCAAATTCCAAGACTTTATTCAACACATCAAATAATACAACAGATCACGTCATACACAAAACGAAATTACATTATACCAAGTGTCATTATAATACAACATTACAATCATTGTTCACAATACTCTCAACCCCACGCGGTGACCAGCGCCCACGGAATACCTCCAAAGACCCCGTGAACACCGCATGTTCCCTCTCCAGGGACACACGTGCACGGACGTAGGCCCGAAAGAGGGGCAAGGAGCCGACTCTTGCCTGACCATCCATCGCCTGCTGCCTGGACCCGCGTATGGCCATCTTGGCCAGGCCCAGGAGTAGACCGACAGGTAGGTCCCACTTTCCCACTTGGCTCTCCCCACAACCTGCCTTGTGTCCAAACACAAGAATCGTAGGACAAAAATGTAAGCATAACTTTAGGAACAACCCCTTCAGATATTGATACAGGGGCAGTAGCCACCGCTCTGTGCAGCACTCTCCACCCCAGGTCCCCAATGTAAAGGGGGACAACTCCCGTGTAGAGGGACCCCCACTGGGGACCTTCCCCGCCTTCATGTGGTAACACCGTCCGCCATGGAGTGTCGGGACGGGAGACGAAGGCAAGGAGGTGCAGAATGTGCAGGAACATTCTATACAGTGAGCGTCTCTTCGCATCACGAAACGGCACGCTAATCATCTCCGAAAGGCGGCTCAGGTTGTGTGGAGCCGGTGCCCGAGATATATCCCGGAACCGAGGCCCGATGAGCAGATCTGACGGAGCGGGTAAGAGCTCATTCAAAACCACTCTAGGCGCATGCCTCTCCTCGACACCCGCCACGATTGGTTGAGGACCGGCCACTCCCGCAGCCGCAACATCCCCCTCCCCTCGTGGAGCAACACACTGGCTGAAAACAACCAGATTCCTCACTCTTAACACATCCCGGTAGAAAAAAGGCAAGCCCCTTAGGGCAGGTCGACTGATGCCCGCCTCCGGGAGCCGCGAGACCCCCCTTTGACAACGACCCCGTCGGAAAAAATACGTGGCCAAAACGTGCCATCTGGGGGGGGGTTCTCTATATACATATACCTCCTCAGAGTCCTGAGGCGGAGAGCCGCCACCTGGGTACGCACGCATTCCAAGGACTGGCCACCCTCCTCTAACGGGAGACTCAGGACCGCTGCGGAAACCCAGTGCTTCCTATTTCCCCAAAAGAATTCCACCAGCTTCTTCTGTAAAGCATTTACAAAAATGGAAGGCGGGACAAGAGTAGCCAGCCGGTACCGTAACATGGAGGCCACCAGCTGGTTTATGACCAACACCCTCCCCTGAAAAGAAATAACTCCAAGCAGGCCTGACCAGCGCCCCAGCCTGGCAACCACTTTCGTCTCCAACTCCTGCCAGTTTGCCGACCAAGCATCCTCAGTGGGACTCAGGTACACCCCCAGATAGAGGAGGTGCATGGTGCTCCACGCAAACATTACCATCTCCTCTGGCAGGGAGTCCACCTGCCACTGACCCACTAAAAGTCCAGAGCACTTGCTCCAATTAATCCTGGCAGAAGATGCAGCCGAGAATATATTCTGGCAATCACGCATCCTCCGCAGGTCACCAGGATCGGTAAACATAAGGAGTACATCATCGGCATATGCCGAAAGCATCAACTCCACCCCCGGGCCCGGTAGGGCCAGGCCTGTCAACCTCCTCCGAAGAAGACACAGGAACGGCTCCACACAGACCTGACTGACCTGACATGGGGCACCCCTGACGGACCCCCCTCCCAAATTGAAAGGGAGCCAACAAGGCACCATTAACTTTCACAAGACACTCCACTGCAGCATACAAGAGGCGGACCCGGGCCACAAAATGCTGTCCAAATCCAAACGCTTGCAACGTTCCGAAAAGGTATTCATGCTCTGCCCTATCAAAAGCCTTCTCCTGATCAAGAGACAGAAAAGCAGCTGACTGACCAGTTCCCTGTGCTAGATGAATCAGGTCCCTAACCAGGTGGATGTTATCCTGAATGGACCGACCAGGGACTGTGTAGGACTGGTCATGGTGAATCAACTGGGACAGCACGGAGCCCAGGCGATTTGCCATCGCCCGTGCAAAAACTTTATACTCTGTGCATAGGAGAGAGACCGGGCGCCAGTTTTTCAACAAGCGGAGTTCCCCCTTCTTGGGCAGCAGGACAACAACTGCCCTACGCCACGAGAGGGGCATCTCCCCGGTCGCCAGGCTCTCCCCCAGAACCAACATGTAATCACCCCCCAGGATACCCCAGAAGGCTCTTACAAACTCTAACCGTCAGCCCATCCATCCCGGGGGGCTTACCCCTCCTGAGCTGATGCAATGCACGAGTCAACTCCTCCAAAGATAAAGGGCCATTGAGAAGCTCGGCCACCTCCCTAACTATAATCGGTAGACTCTCCCACAGGTCCTGCTGAGCTTCCCCGCTGACTCCACCTGCGGAGAACAGGGATCCATAAAAGGACCTGACCAAGGCACTAATCCTCTCTGGATCCGTGACAGAGGAGCCATCATCTGCGAGCAGCTCCACGAGCTGTTTGCGGGTTCCCCGCCCTTTCTTCAGAGAGAAAAATAAAGGCGAAGCTCGATCCAGATCGTGCAGCATCTGGACCCGCGCCCTCACATAAGCGCCTCGGGACCGCTCAAGTTGCAGGTTCCTCAAGGCTTCCTTCTTCTCATGAAACACACCCCATTCGCAAGATTCACCTCCAACCTGACCCAGGCGAGACTCTGCGTCCATCAGCTCCCTCTCAAGCTTCTCCACCACTGAGTCCCGCCGCCCGGTCGACCCCCACGTGTATTCCTTACAAAAAATACGGATGTGAGCTTTCCCCACATCCCACCACTGCCTAAGGGAAGAGAAGCACCTCTGCCTCTCTCTCCACCTCACCCAAAACCGACTGAATGACTCCCGGAAACACCGATCCTCCAGCAGCCGGTTATTAAAGTGCCAGTACGCAGACCCGGCCCTAGCGCACGCTGGATTAAAATCCGCACGCACCAGACAATGGTCCGAGCATGGCACCAGCTGCATTGAGGCCGCTGAGACATGGGAAACAAACGCTCGGGAGATATATATTCGATCAATGCGGGAACCACCGCCCTCAGACCTCCGCGAAAAAGCAGTGGAGTCTGGGTTGAGGTCCCGCCACGCATCAACCAACTCAAAAGAATCAATCAACGCTCTCAGCTTCTTCGCTACAGCAGGGGCACACTGAGTACCAGAACGATCTCGCACCTCAAGTGTGCAGTTAAAGTCCCCCCCAAGGAAGACACACTCTCCCCTATCAATAGTGCTCAACAGAGCACTCACCTCCTGAAGTAGGCCGGCCTGCATCGTGCCGGAGCTGGGGGCATACACGTTAATGAAATGCAACGGCATGCCATCCAAGCTCACGGCCAGATGGAGCAAACGTCCTGGCACAACTTCTTGCACTTTTATAATATTGGGCAGGAAATTCTGAACCAACAGAATGGCCACCCCACTCGAATTTGAGCTAAGATGACTCATATAGACCTCACCTTCCCACTCCAATCTCCAGGTGGGTTCATCACTGACAACAGTATGCGTCTCCTGCAGAAAACACACTGCAAATTTCCCCTCCCTAAGGACCGATAAAAGCTGGAATCTGCGAAAACTCGCTCTACTCCCGTATAAATTTAGGGTAACTAACGTGAATGCACTAGTACATTAAATTGAAATCCTCCAACTTCTCCTCCTGGGCTCTGTAGCCCTCTCTCTTAGGAGCTCCAAAAAGCCCCTAAGCTGGCACTGCTCAGAGCCAGGAAGATCACTATCCTCGGTGGCAAGGATAGCCTCGAGAGTTTCAACTAAGGCCGACAGATCAGCCCACCGTCTCTTAGCAGCATCAATCTTTGTCCTGCTGGTACGGCTTGTTTTTAAAAACTCCCGCACGTCACAGATAACAATTGTATGAGACTCGTCCTTGGTTCCTGGGCTATCGGCCAAGTTACTCGCACCTGACACAACACGCTCAGCATCACCAAGGTCATTTTCAGAAGTCGAAAGACCAGAGCTCTCTGGAATTTCGCAAACCCCTTCACACAAACTGGCCCCATCCCTCACCCCCTCCTCCGACATGTCACCACCCCCAGGATCAATGCCGGGGAAGGGTCCCGAAGCCCCTATCCGCATCACGCAGCCCACTGACTGGCTGGGCTCCTGCACTCTGTCCTCACCCTCCACATCTGGGCCTGGGGAAGAGAAAACAAGAGGCACCCCCAGGGTCTGTGGTAAACTGGCACCCCCAGAATCCGAAAGAAGGTCGCTGCCCGAAACAACTCCGACCTCCACAGCACCGAAAGCACCCCCTCCACTGGCAACACCCAGAGGCTCTCCACTAGTCTTTTTTCTCTCCCCTGCCAAATCAGACGGCAGTACAATACACACCTCGGCACCTCCACTGGCTCCAATATTGTGCACTGATTGGTACACCATTCCCCCCGGCCCCCCTCCCTCCGGCTGACTCTGCTCATCCCCCGTCTCAGGGTCCACACTACCAGGGGAGCTTGTTCCACCCTCCTGCGTGCTAACACCCTTAGTAGGCCTCTGAAATGAGCGGACCTGCTCCGACCCAGAGGACGCACCCCCAGGGGAGCCAAGATCAACACACGATGAGATACCTCCCCCGGAGGGCCCCTGTGACGAAAGAACCTCCCCCCGCCCAGAGGACACAGCTCCAGAGGGGTCTACCCCGTCACCTGACCCTATGGTACCATCGAGAGATCCCTGAAGCGGAGGCTCAACCTCCAACCCAGAAGACGTCATTTCCTGACCTCCACCCACATCGGTGGTGGAAGGACTGGAAAACTGCACCCCCCTTACTTTGGACTCACGTCCTTGCTCTTCCTCGCCAGGCCCAATCCTCCTTTTTGTCCCACTAGAACGCGGCGGTGTGGTGACCTCCATAAAGGAAGGGTCTTCCGCCTCCACACTACCTCCAGCCACTTTACCACCCGCACGTGTTACCTTCCCTACTGCCGTCAGAGCCACCTCAGCTCCTTTCTGGGCCACGGCAGTTTCACGCTGGACCTCCCTGGAGCTGACAGGCACCCCTTGGGTGATCTCCGCACTCGGCAGTTGCACACCCACCTGATTTTGAATCGCTTGGGTAATCTTTTTCTGCTTATTCCTCTTCTTCTTCTGCTGCTCCCATTTCTCTCCACCCTCCCTCTGTGCCTCACCTTCAGCCACCCCCACAGGTTCAGAATGTAGGGGGCCGGGGCCCTCGCTGCCCCGGGTCCCCAAGGCGGAAACTGCAGACCCAGAAGGGCTATCCCCGCTGCCCCGGATCACAGAGGCAGAGCCAGCAGCCCCAGCCAGGTCAGCGATTCCACCCCGCCTCTCCGAGGCATGACGAGCCACCGCTGATGGGCCAGCAGTGCATTCCTGGGCCGCTGCGCTAGAAGTTCTGGCAGCGACCCCATGATTAGGACATTCCCTACGGAGATGTCCATAACAACCGCACGCATGACACCGTGCCTTTCCCCAACTCCAACGCACGGTTCTAGGGAGACCCCTACACTCCACCTCGAAACTCCCCTCATCGCCTTCCCCCTCCTTTTGAAACTGAGAATCACTTTTTCCTCCGGGTTCCCCCCCAGGGTGCATGAGCCTAAAGCACTTAGACCGCACCTCTGCAATCTGAGACAGGTGTGGAATGAGTGTCGCATCCGGAATACATGTAGGGCAACTTCGCAGGAGAACCGGTCTCACCCTGGACACCCATGGGTCCACCTGTATATGGACCCCCCCCCCCCCACTGAAATCCCCCTCTCCACCACTCTGGCCACATCCTCCCGGTTCTACAATATCATCTCAACCTTTCCCCTCTCGAGCTCGGAAGAGACAATAGTCCCCCTACCAAGAAGGGCATTCATAGCCTTCGTAATTGCTCCCCTGGACATCTGGGGCCCAGTTTGAACCGAGATACCAAAACTGTCCCAGTCCAAGTCAACATGAGGCTCATGTTCAGATGGCCTCGCTTCCGCTGCTGATGTCACTACTGCGTAGCTCCTCGCCTTCTGCCGCGCCCCCGCCATCGCCATCCGGGCAGAGGCACAAACCAGCTCCCGGCACTCCAGCAGCTCAGCAAATTAATTCCCAGGGACAGTCACAGTCCAAAGCAATCCTCAAAAAGCAAAGTCCTCCAGCTGAAGAAGGAAAGTTCCAAACTCGTCCACGCCAGAAAGCCTGCTCGCCCTGTCTTGCCGAACGCAAAAGCACCGTCTTCAAATTAAGCCAGGCAGCCGCACTGTGCAAAATGACTTTAGGGCAGAGAATCAGTGCCAAAACACAGCAAAGGCACCGAAAAACTTCAAACCCTCGATATCCAGGCACTCTTGGCAGTCCGCCAATGACAGCCGCACCCTGCTCCCTCGACAATGTAGAAAATTATCAAGGGATTTTCACGCTAAATGGAGGAGTTTTTAAAGCATTGGAAAGTTTCAACAGTCCATCAATAAGTTAGACTATGAAGCCCCTCTGCCTCTGTTCCTTTCCCAGCGACAGAATCCTTCAAAGGCTGCTTAAAACTTCTCAGCCACTGGAGCTGAGACAAACACAGCCTCTCCCTCTCCCTCTCCCTCTCCCTCTCCTCTCCCTCTCCCTCTCCTCTCCCTCTCCCTCTCCCTCTCCCTCTCCCTCTCCCTCTCCCTCTCCCTCTCCCTCTCCTCTCCCTCTCCCTCTCCCTCTCCCTCTCCCTCTCCCTCTCCCTCTCCCTCTCCCTCTCCCTCTTCCTCTCCCTCTTCCTCTTCCTCTTCCTCTTCCTCTCCCTCTCCCTCTCCCTCTCCCTCTCCCTCTCCCTCTCCCTCTCCCTCTCCCTCTCCCTCTTCCTCTTCCTCTTCCTCTCCCTCTCCCTCTCCCTCTCCCTCTCCCCCTCTCCCCCTCTCCCCCTCTCCCCTCTCCCCCTCTCCCCCTCTCTCCCTCTCTCCCCCTCTCCCCCTCTCTCCCTCTCTCCCCCTCTCCCCCTCTCCCTCTCTCCCCCCCCCCCCCGAAAGCAGACGCAGAATGGCCGACACGTCTTTTCCATTTCGTCACAGATTTCACTTTTCTTCCTAAGTATCCGCTCCTCATTACATTTCGTCGTCTTTAAGTACACGTTTTAAATCAAATCCTTGCCCAATGTTCACATATGTCCAATCGGAACTTAAGAAGGAGTTAGATGTGGCCCTTGTGGCTAAAGGGATCAGGGGGTATGGAGAGAAGGCAGGTACAGGATAGTGAGTTGGATGATCAGCCATGATCATATTGAATGGTGGTGCAGGCTCAAAGGGCCGAATGGCCTACTCCTGCACTTAATTTCTATGTTTCTATGTTTGCCTCTTATCACCCCTCTCCCTCTCCCATCCATCCCTCTCGATCCCACCCCCTTCCCTCTCTCCCCCGCCCCCTTCCCCTACCCCTCTGTCCCTCTTCCACCACTCCCCCCACTCCTCCCTCCCCACTCTTCCACTTCTCTCCCCTTACACCACCCCTCTCCCTCCCCCACCCCTCTCTCTTCCCCTCCCTTTCCCTCTCTCCCCCACCCCTTCCTCTTACCCCTCTGTTCCTCTTCCACCACTCCCCCGTCCCTCTTCCACCACTCACGCTACCCCTCTACCCCTTCCTCCCTCCCCACTCTTCCACTTCTCTCCCCCTTCTCTCCTCCCCCACCCTCTACTCACCCCTCTCCCTCTCTCCCTCACCCCCTCCCTCTCACCCCCGCCCCCTTCCCCTATCCCTCTGTCCGTCTTCCATCACTCCCCCTTCCCCCTCTCCTCCTCCCTCCGTAATCTTCCACTTCTCTCTCCCCACCACCTCCACTCTCCCTCCCCACTCTTTCCCCTCTCTCCCCCCACCCCTCTCCCCCTCCCTCCCTCTTCCCCTCCCTCTCCATTTCCCCCCTCCTCCACATCTCTCTCCCCATCCCTCTCTCTCACCCCTACCCCGCTCTCCTTTCTCTCCCAAATCTGTCCCGTTTCTTCCTCCTCCTCTCCCCTCCCTCCCCTCTTCTCATCCCCCTCCCCCCCACCTGTGTGTTTGGGGGGTGGTTAATGTGAGTGTGATGCCGCAGCTCCCCCCGCTCCCAATATTTCAAAAAATACTGGCTTCTCACCCATAGAGTCAGCCCCAGCCCCTGATGAACGTTCTATTGTGTGATGTCACAATGCCCAATGTTCAAATACATTCTTGCCATAGAGGGAGTACAGAGAAGATTCACCAGACTGATTCCTGGGATGTCAGGACTTTCATATGAAGAAAGACTGGATAGACTCGGCTTGTACTCGCTAGATTTTATAAGATTGAGGGGGGATCTTATAGAAACTTACAAAATTCTTAAGGGGTTGGACAGGCTAGATGCAGGAAGATTGCTCCAGATGTTGGGGACGTCCAGAACAAGGGGTCACAGTTTAAGGATAAGGGGGAAATCCTTTAGGACCGAGATGAGAAAAACATTTTTCACACAGAGAGTGGTGAATCTCTGGAATTCTCTGCCACAGAAGGTAATTGAGGCCAGTTCATTGGCCATGTTTAAGAGGGAGTTAGATGTGGCCCTTGTGGCTAAAGGGATCAGGCGGTATGGAGAGAAGGCAGGTACAGGATACTGAGTTGGATGATCAGCCATGATCATATTGAATGGTGGTGCAGGTTCGAAGGGCCGAATGGCCTACTCCTGCACTTAATTTCTATGTTTCTGTTTCCCTCTCCTCAGCCCTCTCCCACCCATCCCTCTCTCCCCCACCCCCTTCCCTCTCTACCCCACCCCTTCCCTCTCTCCACCCACCCCCTTCCCCCATACCGCTCTGTCCCTCTTCCACCACTCCCCCTACCCCTCCCTCCCCACTCTACCACTTCTCTCCCCTTACCCCACCCTCTTCCTCCTCCACCCCTCTCTCTTCCCTTCCCCTCTCCCACCCCTTCCCCTACCCCTCTGTTCCTCTTCCACCACTCCCCAATCCCTCTTCCACCACTCCCGCTACCCCTCTACCCCTCCCTCCCTCCCCACTCCTCTCCCCCTCTCCCTCTCCTCATCCCTCCCCCACCCCCCTTCCCTCTCTCCCCCAACCCCCTTCTCTCTCTACCCCACCCCCTTCCCTCTCTCCCCCCACCCCCTTCCCCCAACCCCTCTGTCCCTCTTCCATCACTCCCTCTACCCCTCTCCTCCTCACTCCCCACTCTTCCTCTTCTCTCCCCCTTCCCCCTCCTCTCTCCCCACTCCTTTCCCTATCTCCCCCCACCACCTCCCCCCACCACTTCCCCCCTCCCTCCATCCTTCCTCCCTCCCCACCCCCCTCCCCCACGTCTCTCTCCCCATCCCCTTCGCTCACCTCCTACCCCGCTCTCCTTTCCCTCCTATATCTGTCCCGTTCCTCCTCCTCCTCCTCCTCCCTCCCCTCCCTCCCCTCTTCTCACCTCCCCTCCCCCCACCTGTGTGTTTGGGGGGTGGTTAATGTGAGTGTGATGCCACGCCCCCCCCCCCGCAAACGCCATTAGGGAAACAGACCCAACGGGTCTGCACTTGGTCTAGTTATATATTAAAACTGTGTGCCTGGCGCCTGCCGTCCGTCCGTCTGGTTGTCGGCTGCCTTTCTTCCTTTTGATTCGTTCCATCGTGTGATGGCACAATGCCCACTGTTCACATATGTCCAATCGGAATGGATCCATTTACATATGCCTTTGCAGGAGTCCCAGCCCATGGTGAACGTTCCATTGTGTGATGTCACAATGCCCAATGCTCAAAGACATTCTTGCCGTAGAGGGAGTACAGAGAAGGTTCACCAGACTGATTCCTGAGATGTCAGGACTTTCATATGAAGAAAGACTGGACAGACTCGGCTTGTACTCGTTAGATTTTAGAAGATTGAGGGGGGATCTTATAGAAACCGATGTTGGGGAAGTCCAGAACAAGGGGTCACAGTTTAAGGATAAGGGGGAAATCTTCGAGGACCGAGATGAGAAAAACATTTTACACACAGAGAGCGGTGAATCTCTGGAATTCACTGCCACAGAAGGTAATTGAGGCCAGTTCATTGGCTATATTTAAGAGGGGGTTAGATGTGGCCCTTGTGGCTAAAGGGATCAGGCGGTATGGAGAGAAGGCAGGTACAGGATACTGAGTTGGATGATCAGCCATGATCATATTGAATGGCGGTGCAGGCTCGAAGGGCCGAATGGCCTACTCCTGCACCGATTTTCTATGTTTCTATGTTCCTAATAAGCAGGAAATCCCAAGAAATGGGGATGGAAGCTTCCCCATCGCTTCCCCCCACATCTCTCTCCCCTCCCCATCCCTCTCTCCTCCCTCTCTTCCACTTCACTTCTCTCCCCCCTTCCTCCTCCAATCTCGCACCCCACTCTTTCCCCTTTCTCCACCCACCCCTCTCCCCTTCCCTCCCTCCACACCCCCCCCCCCCAACCACATCTCTCTCCCCATCCCCCTCTCTCACCCGCTACCCCGCTCTCCTTTCCCACCTAAACTGTCCCGTTTCCTCCTCCTCCTCTCCCCTCCCTCCCCTCTTCTCACCCCCCCCCCCCCCCCCCCGTGTGTTTGGGGGGTGGTTAATGTGAGTGTGATTCCTCAGCCCCCACCCCCCCCGCAAACGCCGTTGGGAAAACAGACCCAACGGGTCTGCACTTGGTCTAGTCTATTTATATAACTGTGTGCCTGTCGGCGTCCGGAGTCCGTCCGGCTGCCGGCCGCCTTTCTTCCTTTGATTCCTTGCTACGCCGAAACCAGACGCAGAATCGCCGAGATCTTTTCCATTTCGGTAGAGATTTCACTTTTCTTTCAAAGTATGTGGAACTTCTGTAGATTTTGGGAGCAACAGCAGCAGGAGTTAAGCAAGAGATACGACTGATTGGCTCTAGCCCAAGTGGGAGGAGAGAAGTGAAAACAGTTAAAGTAGAGGCCAAGGACAGGCAGACTTTACTCAGAACTGCTGTAGATTTGGGAGCAACAGCAGCAGGAGTTTAGCAAGAGATACGACTGATTGGCTCTAGCCCAGGTGGGAGGAGAGAAGTGAAAACAGCTAAAGTAGAGGCCAAGGACAGGCAGACTTTACTCAGAACTGCTGTAGTTTTGGGAGCAACAGCAGCAGGAGGTTAGCAAGAGATACGACTGATTGGCTCTAGCCCAAGTGGGAGGAGAGAAGTGAGTCAGTGCTGGGAAACCAGTTGAAAACTGAGGAATTTGGTTTGTAAATTGGTAAATCAGGCAATTTATCAGTCAATTTAAGCAAGACGGCTCTTAGCGAGTGGCAGTGAGTGAGCGGCCTTGCGAGGGAAGTGCCCTGTGAGAAAAGTGTGAGTATTCGGCGAGGAGGCTGAGGAGAGGAGACCACGCAATACGCTTGAGAGGTAGAGACGAAAGAAGGAAATGTCAGGCAAGCTGATTCAGTGCGATGCTTGCAGTATGTGGGAGGTCAAGGATACCGCTGGTGCCTCTGGCTGCTACAAATGCGAGAAGTGCATCCAGGTAGAGCTCCTGAAGGGCCGTGTTGGGGAACTTGAGAAGCATGTGGATGACCTCCGGTTCGTCCGAGAAACGGAGTCGTTCCTCGACAAGTCCTACAGTACGATTGTTACACCTAAGGTACTGGAAGAGAGAAGGTGGGAGACAGTGAGAACGGTAGGGAAGCATGGAATGCCAACGTCCCCGGGTGTTGTACCTCTTGTGAACAGGTTCACCCACTTAGAAGCTGTCGGGACAGAAAATGTGTTTACACTGGGCGGCGGACTGGCTTGTGATGCGAATAGGGCTGTTGAGCCAAAACCAAAAAGGCCTAAGGCAGGCAACGCCATTGTAGTGGGAGACTCCATTGTAAGAGGTACGGACAGTGGTTTCAGCGGCAACAGACGGGATGCGAGGATGGTGTGCTGCCTTCCTGGTGCCAGGATCCAGGATGTCACGGACAGAGTGCAGAAAATCCTCAAGGGCGAAGGTGAACATCCGGAAGTGGTAGTGCATGTCGGCACAAACGATGTCGGAAAGAACGGGATGAATATTCTGCAGCGTGACTTTAGAGAGCTCGGAAAAATGCTGAAATGCAGGACCTCCAGGGTTGTTATCTCCGGTTTGCTTCCAGTTCCTCGTGCTGGCGAGAGCAGGAACAGGGAGATACGGGACCTCAACGTGTGGCTGAGGAACTGGTGCACGGGGCAGGGATTTAGATTCTTAGATCACTGGGATCTGTTTTTGGGGTAAGGGGGAACTGTACAAAAGGGACGGATTGCATCTTAACAGGTGGGGGACCAGCATTCTGGCAGGCAGGTTTGCCAATGCTACACGGGTGGTTTTAAACAGAATAAGGGGGATGGGGTGTCGAATGGGATAGTGGAGGATGGAGTTAAAGGGAAAGGGTTTCTTAAATGTGTGAGCGTAGAGACAGAGTGGTGTAAAATGAGGGTAGAAGCAATATGTAGCAAGGTGAAAAGTAAAAGTGGCAGGCAGACAAAACCAGGGCAAAAATCAAAAAGGGCCACTTTTCAACATAATTGTATAAGGGGTAAGAGTGTTGTAAAAACAAGCCTGAAGGCTTTGTGTCTCAATGCAAGGAGCATTCGTAATAAGGTGGATGAGTTGAATGTGCAGATAGCTATTAATGACTATGATATAGTTGGGATCACGGAGACATGGCTCCAGGGTGACCAAGGCTGGGAGCTGAACATCCAGGGATATTCAATATTCAGGAGGGATAGAGAGAAAGGAAAAGGAGGTGGGGTAGCGTTGCTGGTTAGAGAGGAGATTAACGCAATGGAAAGGAAGGACATTAGTTTGGAGGATATGGAATCGGTATGGGTAGAGCTGTGAAACACTAAGGGGCAGAACACGCTGGTGGGTGTAGTGTACAGGCCACCTAACAGTAGTAGTGAAGTTGGAGATGGTATCAAACAGGAAATTAGAAATGCGTGCGACAAAGGCAAAACCGTTATAATGGGTGACTTCAATCTACATATAGATTGGGTGTATCAAATTGGCAGGGGTGCTGAGGAAGAGGATTTCTTGGAATGTATGCGGGATAGTTATCTAAATCAACATGTAGAGGAACCAACGAGAGAGCAGGCTATTTTAGACTGGGTATTGAGTAATGAGGAAGGGTTAGTTAGCAGTCTTGTTGTACGTGCCCCCTTGGGCAAGAGTGACCATAATATGGTTGAGTTCTTCATTAGGATGGAGAGTGACATTGTTAATTCAGAAACAATGGTTCTGAACTTAAAGAAAGGTAACTTTGAGGGTATGAGACGTGAATTGGCCAAGATTGACTGGCAATTAATTCTAAAAGGGTTGACGGTGGATATGCAATGGAAGACATTTAAAGACTGCATGGATGAACTACAAAAATTGTTCATCCCAGTTTGGCAAAAGAATAAATCAGGGAAGGTAGTACATCCGTGGATAACAAGGGAAATCAGGGATAGTATCAAAGCGAAGGATGATGCGTACAAATTAGCCAGAAAAAGCAGCATACGGGAGGACTGGGAGAAATTCAGAGACCAGCAGAGGAGGACAAAGGGCTTAATTAGGAAAGGAAAAATAGATTACGAAAGAAAACTGGCAGGGAACATAAAAACTGACTGCAAACGTTTTTATAGATATGTGAAAAGAAAGAGATTAGTTAAAACAAATGTAGGTCCCTTGCAGTCAGAAACGGGTGAGTTGATCATGGGGAACAAGGATATGGCGGACCAATTGAATAACTACTTTGGTTCCGTCTTCACTAAGGAAGACATAAATAATCTGCCGGAAATAGCAGGGTCAAAGGAGTTGGAGGAATTGAGTGAAATCCAGGTTAGCTGGGAAGTGGTGTTGGGTAAATTGAATGGATTAAAGGCCGATAAATCCCCAGGGCCAGATAGGCTGCATCCCAGAATACTTAAGGAAGTAGCTCCAGAAATAGTGGGTGCATTAGTAATAATCTTTCAAAACTCTTTAGATTCTGGAGTAGTTCCTGAGGATTGGCGGGTAGCAAACGTAACCCCACTTTTTAAGAAGGGAGGGAGAGAGAAAACGGGGAATTATAGACCAGTTAGTCTAACATCGGTAGTGGGGAAACTGCTAGTCAGTTATTAAAGATGGGATAGCAGCACATTTGGAAAGTGGTGAAATCATTGGACAAAGTCAGCATGGATTTACAAAAGGTAAATCATGTCTGACGAATCTTATAGATTTTTCGAGGATGTAACTAGTAGCATGGATAGGGGAGAACCAGTGGATGTGGTGTATCTGGACTTCCAGAAGGCTTTCGACAAGGTCCCACATAAGAGATTAGTATACAAACTTAAAGCACACGGCATTGGGGTTTCAGTATTGATGTGGATAGAGAACTGGCTGGCAAACAGGAAGCAAAGAGTAGGAGTAAACAGGTCCTTTTCACAATGGCAGGCAGTGACTAGTGGGGTACCGCAAGGCTCAGTGCTGGGACCCCAGCTATTTACAATATATATTAATGATCTGGATGAGGAAATTGAAGGCAATATCTCCAAGTTTGCGGATGACACTAAGCTGGGGGTAGTGTTAGCTGTGAGGAGGATGCTAGGAGACTGCAAGGTGACTTGGATAGGCTGGGTGAGTGGGCAAATGTTTGGCAGATGCAGTATAATGTGGATAAATGTGAGGTTATCCATTTTGGTGGCAAAAACAGGAAAGCAGACTAGTATCTAAATGGTGGCCGACTAGGAAAAGGGGAGATGCAGCGAGACCTGGGTGTCATGGTACACCAGTCATTGAAAGTAGGCATGCAGGTGCAGCAGGCGGTGAAGAAATCGAATGGTATGTTAACTATCATAGCAAAAGGATTTGAGTATAGGAGCAGGGAGGTTCTACTGCAGTTGTACAGGGTCTTGGTGAGTCCACACCTGGAGTATTGCGTACAGTTTTGGTCTCCAAATCTGAGGAAGGACATTATTGCCTTAGAGGGAGTGCAGAGAAGGTTCACCAGACTGATTGCTGGGATGACAGGACTGTTTTATGAAGAAAGACTGGATAGACTTGGTTTATACTCTCTAGAATTTAGGAGATTGAGAGGGGATCTTATAGAAACTTATAAAATTCTTAAGGTGTTGGACAGGCTAGATGCAGGAAGATTGCTCCCGATGTTGGGGAAGTCCAGGACAAAGGGTTACAGCTTAAGGATAAGGGGGAAATCCTTTAAAACTGAGATGAGAAGAACTTTTTTCACACAGAGAGTGGTGAATCTCTGGAACTCTCTGCCACAGAGGGTAGTCGAGGCCAGTTCATTGGCTATATTTAAGAGGGAGTTAGATGTGGCCCTTGTGGCTAAAGGGATCAGGGGGTATGGAGAGAAGTCAGGTACAGGATACTGAGTTGGATGATCAGACATGATCATATTGAATGGCGGTGCAGGCTCGAAGGGCCGAATGGCCTACTCCTGCACTTAATTTCTATGTTTCTATGTTTCCCTCTCCTCACCCCTCTCCCACCCATCCCTCTCTCCCCCACCCCCCTTCCCTCTCTCCCCCACCCCCCTTCCCCCTACCCCTCTGTCCCTCTTCCACCACTCCCCCTACCCCTCCTTCCCCACTGTACCACTTCTCTCCCCTTACCCCATCCCTCTCCCTCCCCCACCCCTCTCTCTTCCCCTCCATTCACCTCTCTCCCCACCCCTTCCCCTACCCCTCTGTCCCTCTTCCACCACTCCGCCGTCCCTCTTCCACCACTCCCGCTACTCCTCTACCCCTACCTACCTCCCCACTCTACCACTTCTCTCCACATTCTCTCCTCCCCCTCCCCCTCTCCTCACCCCTCTCCTCACCCCTCTCCTCACCCCTCTTCTCACCCCTCTCCTCACCCCTCTCCTCACCCCTCTCCTCACCCCTCTCCTCACCCCTCTTCTCACCCCTCTCCTCACCCCTCTCCTCACCCCTCTCCTCACCCCTCTCCTCACCCCTCTCCTCACCCCTCTCCTCACCCCTCTCCTCACCCCTCTCCTCACCCCTCTTCTCACCCCTCTTCTCACCCCTCTTCTCACCCCTCTTCTCACCCCTCTCCTCACCCCTCTCCTCACCCCTCTCCCCCGCTCCCTTCCCCCTCCCTCCCCTCTCTCCCCCTCCCTCCACTCTTCCTCCTCCCTCCCCTACCCCATCTCTCTCCTCACCATCCCTCCCCCATACCTCTCTCCTCTCCCTCTCTTCACCACTCTCCCTCTCTTCCGCCGCCCCCTTCCCCCATCCCTCTGTCCCTCTGGACAGACTAGATGCAGGAAGATTGTTCCAGATGTTGGGGAAGTCCAGAACAAGGGGTCACAGTTTAAAGGTAAGGGGGGAATCCTTCAGTTCATTGGCTATATTTAAGAGGGAGTTAGATGTGGCCCTTGTGGCTAAAGGGATCAGGGGGTATGGAGAGAAGGCAGGTACAGGATACTGAGTTCGATGATCAGACATGATCATATTGAATGGCGGTGCAGGCTCGAAGGGCCGAATGGCCTACTCCTGCACTTAATTTCTATGTTTCTATGTTTCCCTCTCCTCACCCCTCTCCCACCCATCCCTCCCGCCCCCACCCCCTTCACTCTCTACCCCACCCCTTCCCTTTCTTCCCCCGCCCCCTTCCCCTACCCCTCTGTCCCTCTTCCACAACTCCCCCCACACCTCTCCCCCTCCCTCCCCACTCTTCCACTTCTCTGCCCCCTCCCCCACCCACTCACCCTCCCCACTCTTTCCCCTCTCTCCGCCCACCTCTCTCCCCCTCCCTCCACACTCTTCCCCCTCCCCCTACCCCATCTCCCTCCTCTCCTCCCTCCGCATCCCTCCCCCCTCCCCCACACCTCTGTCCCCTCCCCATCCCTCTCTCCTCCCCCTCTCCCTCTCTTCACCCCTCTCCCTCTCCTCCCCCTCCCATCCCTCTCTCTCCCACTCACCTTCCCTCTCCACCACCCCTCTACCTCATCTCCCTCCTCCCCTCCCTCCGCCCATGCCCCACACCTCTCACCCCTCCCCCATCCCTCTCTCCTCCCCCTCCCCTCTCTCCTCTCCCTTTCATCACCCATCTCCTCCCCCTCCTCCTCCCACCCCATCCATTTCTTTCCCCACCTCCTTCCCCTCTCTCTCCCACCTCTTCCATCTCTCCCCACTCTTCCCGCTCCCTCTACACTCTACCTCCTCTCTCCCCTACCCCCACACATCTCTCCCCCTCCCCTCTCTCTATCTCCCTCTCCTCGCCCTTCTCCTCCTCCCCCCACCCCATCCCTCTCTCCCCCACCGCCCTTCCCTCTCTACCCCACCCCCTTCCCTCTCTTCCCCCGCCCCTTAATAATAATAATAATAATACATTTTATTTACGGGCGCCTTTCAAGAGTCTCAAGGACACCTTACAACAATTGAGCATGTAGAGGAAAAACATGTAAGGGGAATGAAATAAATAGTAGAGACGTGACTAGTGCACAAAGTAAAGACAGAATTCAATACAAAACACAGTATGAGGCAATTAATGCACAGATGAAAAGGGACGGGGACGTGGGGCTAAGGATAGGCAGAGGTGAAGAGATGGGTCTTGAGGCGGGACTGGAAGATGGTGAGGGACACGGAATTTCGGATCAGTTGGGGGAGGGAGTTCCAGAGCCTGGGAGCTGCCCTGGAGAAGGCTCTGTCCCCAAAACTGCGGAGGTTGGACTTGTGGATGGAGAGGAGACCGGCTGATGTGGATCTGAGGGACCGTGAGGGTTGGTAGGGGGAGAGGAGGTCAGTGAGATATGGGGGGGGGGGCAGATGGTGGAGGGCTTTGTAGGTGAGGACCAGGATTTTGTAGGTGATCCGGTGGGAGATGGGAAGCCAGTGAAGTGTTTTGAGGACTGGAGTGATGTGATGCCAGGATTTGGTGTGGGTGATGAGTCGGGCGGCTGCGTTCTGGACCAGTTGGAGGCGGTTGATGTAGGTGGAGCTGATGCCAAGGAGAAGTGAGTTGCAATAGTCCAGTCAGGAGGAGATGAAGGCATGGATGAGTCTTTCAGCAGCAGGCGGTGTGAGAGAGGGTCTGAGTTTGGCGATGTTGCGGAGATGAAAGAAGGAGGTTTTAATGATATGGCGGATGTGAGGCTCAAGGGAGAGGGTGGAATCAAAGATCACGCCAAGGTTGCGGACCTGGGGAGATGGGGAGACAGTGGTGCCGTCGATGGTGAGAGTGGGGTTATTGATTTTGCTGAGTGTGGCTTTGGAGCCTATGAGGAGGAATTCTGTCTTATCGCTGTTGAGTTTGAGGAAATTATGTTGCATCCAGGTTTTTATAGCTGACAAACAGGAGTTGATATCGGAGAGGGGGGGGGGGGGGATTGTGGGGGGATTTGGTGCCAAGGTAAATCTGGGTGTCATCAGCGTAACAGTGGAAGTCCAGATTGAAGTGGCGGAGTATCTGACCAAGGGGGAGGATGTAGATGATGAAGAGGAGGGGGCCGAGTACGGAGCCTTGGGGAACGCCTTGAGTGACTGCGGCTGTAGCAGAGGTGTGGTTGTGGAGAGAGATGAAGTGGGATCTGTTGGAAAGGTAGGAACGGAGCCAGCTGAGTGCAGAGCCTTCAATGCCGAGGTCTTTGAGTCTGGTGAGCAGGATGTTATGGTTCACTGTATCGAAGGCTGCGCTCAGGTCGAGGAGGATGAGGATGTTGAGGGAACCAGTGTCAGCAGAGGTGAGGAGGTCGTTGAGGACTTTGAGGAGAGCAGTTTCTGTGCTATGGACGGGGCGAAAGCCAGATTGGAGGGGTTCAAGTAGGTTATACGCAAGGAGGTGGGAATGAAGTTGCGACGCAACGATACGCTCCAGGGTTTTTGAAAGAAAGGGGAGGTTTGAGATTGGGCGGTAGTTAGTGAGAGAGGAGGGATCAAGACCAGGTTTCTTTAAGATTGGTGTAACGGCAGCAGTTTTGAAAGCGGAGGGGACAATTCCTTGAGACAATGAGGAGTTGAAGAGATTAGTGAGGTAGGGGCAGAGAACAGGGAGGCAAGACTTCAACAGGGGAGTGGGGAGAGGGTCGAGGGAGCAGGTAGTGGGTTTGGAAGAGCTGATGAGTTTGGAGATTTCAATAGGGGTGACCAGGTCAAACTGGGAGAGGAAGCAGTGTGGAGGAGGGGTAAGGAGGTCAGTGGAGATGTTGAAAGGAGGGGCCTTGGTAGGTGGTGGAGTAGATGCTGGGGAGTCGGGTACAGGGGATAAAGATTGATAGATGGAGCTAATTTTATCAGTGAAAAAGTGGAGGAATGAGTTGCAGAGATCCGGAGTAGAGGTAGGGAGAGTGTTGGCTCGAGGCTTGAGGAGGTTGCCCACTGTGGAGAAGAGGGTTCTGTGGTTTAGGCAGGGATCGGTGAATATGGAGGAGAGGTAGGCAGATTTTGCAGCAATGAGGGCATATTTGTAGTCAGTGAGGTGGAGTTTGTAAGCTTCAAGGTGGACTGTGAGAGATGATTTCTTTATACGTCGTTCGAGTTGGCGACCAGTCTGTTTCAGTTTACGAAGTGCAGGTGTGTACCAGGGTGAGGATTTGTTGAAAGTTACGGTTCTTGTTTTGAGGGGGGCCAGAGTGTTGAGGGAGATAGACAAGGTGGAGTTTAGATGGTTTGTGAGATCATCAGGTGAGATGGGGGTTGAGTCCAGGGGGAGAGTGGTGGAGAGCAGGTCAGAGAGATGGTGGGAATCAATGGATTTTAGATTACGGAAGGTGATTTCTCGGAGGAAGCGGGGGCGAGGTGTCGGAGAAGGGGTGGTGAACCGTATAAGCTTATGATCAGAGAGGGGGAAGAGGCAAGGATGGAGGTCGAGTACTGGTTGATTTGTGGAGCAGACCAGGTCAAGGATGTGACCTTTGTCATGGGTGGGAAAGGTGACGTGCGGAGTGAGAGAGAAGTTGTCCAGTAAAAAGGCGAAATATATACATAGATTTCAAACTATATTTTTAGACCCTTTAGAAGAAGCAATGAATATTAAGGCTGATTCACAAAAACTAATATCATACTTTTATAATAATACTAGACCAAGTGCAGACCTGTTGGGTCTGCTCCCCCAATGGTGTGATCCCCCAAGCCAATATTCCACCATGCACCCGTTACACCAACTCTTCCCCCGCCCCTTCCCCCTACCCCCCCAAGCCAATATTCCACCATGCACCCGTTACACCAACTCTTCCCCCGCCCCTTCCCCCTACCCCTCTGTCCCTCTTCCAACACTCCCCCTTAATACACCCCTCTCCCTCTCCCTCCCCCACAACACACTCCCCCTCCCTCCTCTCTCTCCCCCCACCCCTTCCCCTACCCCTCTGTCCCTCTTCCATCACTCCCATCTACCCCTCACCCCCTCCCTCCCTCCTCCCCTCCCTCCCCTCCCCCCTCCCTCCCCCACACCTCTCTCCACATCCCCCTCTCTCACCTCATACCCCGCTCTCCTTTCCCTCACAAATCACTCCCGTTTTCTCCACCTCCTCTCCCCTCCCTCCCCTCTTCCCATACTCCCCTCTCCCCACCCTGTCTCCCTCTCCCCTCCTACCCCAACCTGTGTGTTTGGGGGGTGGTTAGTGTGAGTGTGACCTCCCCCCCCCCCCCGCACCCCGCAAATGCCGTTGGGGAAACAGACCCAACGGGTCTGCACTTGGTCTAGTCTCCTTTAAACCCGACCTCACTTTAAAGCTAAAAGGTCTCTAGATCTTGACATTTACACTCTGGAAAAAGTTTTGACTGTGTGACCTATCTATGTGCCTCGTTATTTTATATTTTGCTATCAGTTCTTCCTCAGCTGCTGAAGTTCACACGCCCACCCACACACACGCACGCGCATACGCACACACACGCACTCATACGCACGCACACACACACGCGCACACACATACGCTCACACATACACACGCACTCATACACACACGCACGCACACACACACGCGCACACATACACACGCACTCATACACAAACGCACGCACACACACACGCGCACACATACACACTCACGCACACACACACACGCGCACACACACACGCGCACACATACACACGCACTCATACACACACGCACGCACACACACACGCGCACACATACACACGCACTCATACACACACACACTCCCACACTCCCACACACAATGCCACAGCCACCACACGACCATACCCATTACACCCCCCCCCCCTCCCGCCCCCCCCCCCCCACACACACAACCCCACTCCCGCCACACACTACCTCACTGGCAGAGGTGCCATGTAGTTGAAATGAGGTTCAGAGAGATATGTTTTCCACACGGACATGGTGGATAGAACAGACCATTGTATTATACGCCTTATGGTAAGTCGAGGGAAACTTGATCACCTGGGAAAACGGACGTAGACACATCATCAGGACGAAACTCGCAGCTAAGGTAGTGAGAGGATGTGTGCATTCAGCAGCAAGTGAGAAACATAGAAACATAGAAAATAGGTGCAGGAGTAGAGGCCATTCGGCCCTTCGAGCCTGCACCGCCATTCAATATGATCATGGCTGATCATACAACTCAGAGAGATGGGAGGGGGAGAGAGGTGTGGGGGAAGGGAGGAGGGAGATGGGGTAGGGGAGAGAGGGGGAAGAGTGTGGAAGGAGGGAGAAGGGGGGTGGGGGAGAGGGAAGGGGGTGGGAGGAGGAGGGAGAGGGGTGAGGAGAGGGAGATGGAGAGGGGTAGAGTGATGGGGAGGGGGAGAGAGGGATGGGGAGGGGTGAGAGGTGTGTGGGAGGGGGGAATGGGGTAGGAGAGGGAGGGGTAAGAGTGTGGAGGGAGGGGTGGGGGGAGAGAGGAATAGTGGGGAGGGAGAGTGTAAGGGGGAGGGGTAGGGGCAGTCCATCTGTTCCCCATTCCCTATCACCCCCAATCCTCTCTATTCCCACACACGTGATGACACAGGCTGCGGGGGGGTGGGGAGGGGCTGGAGCTGGTGCAAAGGCATATGTAAATGGATCCATTCCGATTGGACATCTGTGAGCATCGGGCATTGTGACATCACATGATGGAACGTTCACCAGGGGCTGGGGCTGCTTCTATGGGTGAGAAGCAGTTTTCTTTTGAAATTTGGGGGGGGGGAAAGGATTTGATTAAAAATGTGTACATAAACACGACAAAATGTAATCAGGTGCGGATACTTTGAAAGGAAAGTGAAATCTCTACCGAAATGGAAAATATCTCGGCGATTCTGCGTCTGGTTTCGGAGTAGCAAGGAATCAAAGATGGCGGCGCACACAGTTGCAGTGGCTCGATGTTCTCCCGGTCAGTGTTTCGTGTTTTTTATGTATGTGTGCATTTTGTTTTGTGCCCTGTGTACTTACTGTCGGGCGAATAACGTCTACGGCCGGCAGGAGCTTCTTAGGATTGGAGCTGGTCGCGAACGGAGGGTTACCGCCGAATTTGTCACCACCGAGTTTGTCCGCTCACATAAGATCCCGGCGGACTTAGCAAGGAGCCCCGACTCTCCGTGGATTACCATCCCCGCGGGGAGGAGGCGAAGACGGCGTAGAGAGAGAAGGCAAAAGCGAGGCTGCAGGGCCGGCGTGCTAGTCAGGCTACGGAGGCAGCCACTGAAATCACCGCTTCCCAGCCTGTCTCTCACAAACGCCAGATCCCTCGCAAACAAGAAGGGACACAAGATGGCGACAGTCAAGCAGGTACGAAGCTCGGCAGGTGCTGTGAGTTTGCTCTTGAAACCATCCAAAACTACCAATTCAATTAACACTCCGTCTCAAAAATTGATTTTAATTGCTTTTATTGATTTTAACCCCTGCCTGGGGTTTGTCTGGCTTACACTGATGCTGCTCCTAGCTGATGATATAGAGGTGAATCCTGGCCCGCTGTCTGTGAATGTCGCAGGCCTAAACACCACAAATGGCTGGAAAATCAACCCGTCTGCGCTCCTCCTACCATCTGCAGTGTTCCCGTGGCTGCCTCCTCCAGTGGCGCCGTGGTTCTTTCCTGGTGGACTGCTCGGGACCAGCGACAAACATCTTGCGGCCCAGACCTGGGACGGGGGCACGACAAGGCCCCCGGTGGTCCCTCGGGCCGCTTCATCGACGTCTGCGGATCTCCACCGGCACCAGGGTACAACAGCGGTTCCGCGCTCACGACCTGTGGTCCAGCAGCTGGCTCTCTCGGCCCCAAGGGATTCCCGGGCTGACTCACCGACTGCATCAGATACTCCACAAACTGGAACTGCTAATATGATGGTCCAGGAGACCAAAACAATCACAATAGCATTACGGTCGCTAAGATGGGGGAGTCCTCCAATGTCACAAATCAAAACTGGCAGAGAAATAAAGCGATTACTAAACATCGTCAATACAGATTCCTCCAGACTTTAAACCACGCTCATGTCCTATGGGACTCAAAAGCTAAACCAAGGGGTCTATTTGGTGGACACTTGAATATCAGAAGTATCATATCAAAATGCGATCAAGTACAACATCTGCTTAATAACTCAAACTTGGACTTTCTGTGTATTTCTGAGACTTGGCTACACGCCAACTCTCCAATGGCTGGTCTAAATGTACCGGGGTATAACATCTTCAGAAAAGACAGGTCTGAGGGTAGAGGTGGGGGGGGGGGGGTGATGTTTTATGTAAGGGATCACTTAAAGTGTAAACAAATACAATGGTCATGTGTAAATAACGTAGAATGCATTGGTCTCACGATAATCCTCTCCCCACAAATGACGATCACACTGATTGGAATTTATAGACCTCCATAATCCCCTAGTATATTTTATGAGGAACTGCAAGCTATTCTTAAAGAATGTAATTTTAAGAAATAGGTTATTTTACTTGGAGATCTTAATATAAATTGGAATGACAAAACAAATCGAAAACGTTTAAAATCAATAACAAATAGCTTAGATCTCTCACAACAAATTACAGGACCTACTAGAATAAGTAACTCATCAGAAACATGTATAGACTTGGTCTTCAGCAATAAATATGACAGAATACAAAAAACATATAATATGGTTGCAGGGTCTCTGACCATAATTTGATCCTCTTTTCAAGAAAACTGTCAAAAAATAGGTTCACCTGTCACTCCAGTAAAAGGTCTGAGCAACTAAGAATACCCAAGGGTGAAATAAAAAACCAGGAAAATGCCTTGAATGAAATTAACTGGTCTGATCACCTCAACCATGAACACGTTGATGAAAATTGTAATGTATTTATGGCAGTAAAACCAAAACCACGGAAAAAGAATCATGTTCCCTGGCTAAATAGTGAAATATGGTCACTGATGAAATTGCGAGACCATACCCTTAAGATATCACTGAAGACAAAAGCAGCACATAATAGACAAATATTTACCTCACTCAGAAATAAAGGCACTAAAGAAATCAGGAATGCTAAGGCAAATTTTTTTATTAATGTAATAAGCAACGCAAGAGGTAATGCTAAGGAGATTTGGACAAACATAAGGAAACTAACTGGAAATAATATCATCAACAAGAACATTAGGGAGTTGCAACTAAATGAAAATCTGACTAATGATCCAAATGAGATTGCAACAGCCCTTAACACGTATTTTATAGATTCTGTGAAGAACTTGACTCATAGTTCCTGTTCCGCAGTCCTACACGCTATGCCGCTGACCACTGATTCTCCGGTTCTTATTTTGAATGAAGTGTCTCAGCCATGGGTTAACAGGATTATTTGTGGTCTTAAAAATTCAAAAGCCGAAGATGCTTTTGGTATGGATATAATGTTTCTTAAATCTCATAAGCAGTCACTCCTTGCTCCAATTACCAGCATCATCAACAAGTCCATAAACGAATGTGTTTTCCCAAATTCTTGGAAATCTGCAGTAATAACTCCAATTTTAAAATCAGGAGACCCCACTATCATTAGTAATTATAGACCAATAAGCATTCTTCCGGCAATTTCAAAGATAGCTGAAAAATGGGTTGTAGAACAGATAATTAAACATTTAAACAATAGTCCATATACCCTAAACCCAATGCAGTTTGACCAGAAAATATCACTCCACTGAGATGGCACTTTGCTTCCTTTTGGAAAATATGAAGTCCAAAATTGATGCAGGTGGTGTTATAGGAGCTGCTTTTCTTGATTTACGAAAAGCCTTTGATACTGTGAACCACCAGACCAAATTGTCCTATTTTAACCTCTTTGAGCACGATGAAATGGATTGAGTCATATATGGTACAGAGAAAACAATGTGTTAGAGTGCACAACAGTAAATCTGCAACTTCTAAAAACCCTCTTGGTGTACCTCAAGGTTCAATCTTGGGACCGCTATTATTCAGTCTGTACATTAATGATCTACCAAGTAGCTGTACATCAAATGTAACTTGCCAGATGTATGCTGACGATGCAGTTGTGTGTGTACATGCCAAAAACAAACATCAACCTGCACAAGACCTATCAGCTGCTATGATTAATGTGTCAAACTGGTTGCAGTTTTCTGATCTACATCTTAATGTGTCAAAGACTGTCTGTATGTTTTCTCCAAAAAGGCAAGTACTGATGGAGATCCTGATGTGTTTGTACATGGAACAAAACTTAAAATTGTACATGAGTTTAAATATTTAGGAATCGTGATCGATTCACAGTTCTGCTTCAAACAACAGGTGAAAAGAACAGTAAATTTAATAAAATTTAATTTGTCCAACTTTAGATATATTAGAAATAATTTAACTATTGATTCAGCCAAACTATATTTTAATGCAATGATTGTGCCATACATGACCTACTGTATAACAACTTGGTCACTGGCATGTAAGTCCATACTAAAGCCTGTTGAAATTGCTTATAAACAAGCCCTAAAAACTCTTGACAAAAAGCCCAGAATGTACCATCACTGTAGCATCCTGAAGAAATTTGATCTGCTGAGCTGGGAAAACGTAATAAAATATTCGGACTCGATTTTGGTTTACAAAATCTTCCGTGGACTAGCCCCACCTCCGTTAAAGGACTTCATAAAGAAAAACACAAATAGGTCGACAAGAGCAGCCTCCAGGGGTGATTGTATAGTCCCGTTTAGTAAAAGTGTCTTTGGGCAGTCAGTATTTTCATATCGAGTGTCGCAGACCTGGAACGCGATACCATGCGTCATACGGGATCTGCCAACCCTTATCTCATTTACCAAACATCTAAAAACATGCTTACTGTAAAATCAAAATTGCAATCATAATCTACCTTAAAATGATCCTATGGTACTCTTTTATTGCTATTTTTTTACTTTATTGTTTGTTTTGGTTTTGGTTTTGTCTTTTGTTTTTACCTTGTTTGGGATGTGTTTACCTTGTGTTGGGACTAAAGATGGAAATTAGCTACTGGCTACAATCTTGCATATTACATGCAAATGTTTATTAATATGCACTGTCCCTAATAAAAATCAATTCAATTCAATTCAAAGGAAGAAAGGCGGCCAGGCAGCCAGACGGACGGACGGCGGCAGCCACGCAGTTTTAAAGATAGACTAGACCAAGTGCAGTCCCGTTGGGTCTGTTTCCCCAACGGCGTTTGCGGGGGGGGGGGGGCTGTGGCATCACACTAACCTTAACCACCCCCCAAACACACAGGTGGGGGGAGGGGGGGGGGAGAAGAGGGGAGGGAGGGGAGAGGATAAGGAGGAAACGGGACAGATTTTGGAGAGAAAGGAGAGCGGGGTAGAGGGTGAGAGAGGGGAATGGGGAGAGAGATGTGGGGGAGAGGGATGGGGGGGAGGGGAGGAGGGAGGGGGAGAGGGGTGGGGGGAGAGAGGGGAAAGAGGGGAGGGAGAGTGGAGGGGAAGGGGGAGAGAAGTGGAAGAGTGGAGAGGGAGGAGGAGAGGGGTAGGGGGAGTGATGGAAGAGGGATAGGGGGAAGGGGGCAGGGGTAGAGAGGGAAGGGGGTGTGGTAGAGAGGGAAGGGGGTGGGGGAGAGAGGGATGGGAGAGGAAGAGGAGTAGGGAGAGGGGGAGGAGAGAAGGGGGAGAGAAGTGGGGAGGGAGGGAGGGAAAGCGGGAGTGGTGGAAGAGGGACGGGGGAGTGGTGGAAGAGGGACAAACGGGCAGGGGAAGGGGTGGGAGGGAGGGGTGGGGGAGGGAGAGGGGTGGGGTAAGGGGAGAGAAGTGGAAGAGTGGGGATGGAGGGGGAGTGGTGGAAGAGGGACAGGGGGGAAGGGGGCGGGGGGAAGGGAGTGGGGTTGAGAGGGAAGGGGGTGGGGGAGAGGGATGGGTGGGAGAGGGATGAGGAGAGGGATTAGTAGTAATCTTACTATTTTACTTCGGAGTCACGTGAGTGACTACGTGAAGATTTTAAAGCTCTATGATTTCATGCCGTGGAAACGAGTCCAGGCGTCATACACAGTATAAGTGGGCCAATGATGAGTAAACATTAATATAGCATTCAGACATGACAGATATAGACATGTTGATGCTATTAATGAACAATAGTGGGAATTGTAACCTCCCTTAACCTGGAGGAAGTATGAACCATATCTAATATAGAGTTGGCAAATACCCCCGATCTGGCAATGGGTTTATTCTGAATATATGTACAGATTAACAGTTTGACCATCCTGCAGCAGCTAGGATGTGATCCATAAGCCTGCTGCTGAGGTATAGCGGTCCTGGTAGAGTGGGACTCAATTTCAATGTACACTCCTGTATATGCCAGACCCATTTAACCCTCGAGAAGATTTGTAGTGATTCCTTCTAACGAGGTTTTATGTAACTAACAATATTGCTAGTCAGAGTCTATGAGGCTCTTAGGGACCTTGACATACTGGTGTAGATGCGTGTTCACACGCAACCCAAGGTCCATGGGATATGCAACATCTAGTTTGGTCTGTGTCCCTGTCTACTCTGCTTGACTAATCATAAACAAAACATGTTATTATAGCCCACAGATATCATTCTATCCAGTGTAGCAATGAATGTACTCAATGCTATGGCATAACCACTAGTACGTGAGTTTGACCAAGGACAGAGATGTTGCTGGTGCCCATCGGCGAAGTGACGTAGCACAATGTTAACAACCCATATCTCTGTGTCCCTAGGCCTAGGAGGTTTTTAGTTTCCTTCTCCATTTCAAGTCCTCTCCGTCATTCAGTCATATCTGGATTGGCATGGCTTAGAACATCAGAACATCCCTCTGCCACTGCCACTGATTTCTCAGGGACTACAAAGGGAAAATGTACTCCAGTAATCCCTCTGTGTGCTTTATATCTGTATGTTAAGGTGTTCAGATTTGTCAAATATTGAATTGCATCCCAACAATAGAGTCTTTAGGTTTATAGAGTTAAGTGTGAAACTGATAAAGCAGAGGTATTTCCGTGCCAGGAACAAACTACACACACTTTGACTATAGACAACTCTCATTTGGTAAATGTCAAAAATATTCTGCTGCTTTTTAAGTATTTTTCCCCAACATGGCAGTGTGGCTCAGTGGTAGAAATGCTTCCTCACAGCGCCGGAGACCCAGGTGCTGCCTGTACAGAGTTTGTATGTTCTCCCCGTGACCCGCGTGGGTTTTCTACGGGTGCTCCGGTTTCCTCCCACACTCCAAAGACGTGCAGGTTTGTAGTTTAATTGGCTTTGGTAAAAAGTCCCCAGTGTGTAGGATAGTGCGGGTGTAGAGGTGAATACTGGTCGGCGTGGACTCGGTGGGCCAAAGGGCCCGTTGCCACACTGTATCTCGAAATGAAAACACTTGAGATTTAATATTGTTTGTGCTGGAGTAACTCAGCGGGTTGAGCAGCATCTCTGGAGAACACAAGTGGGTGACGTTTTGGTTCAGGACCCGTCTTCAGGACCAGACGTCAACGAGTGCTGGACTCACCATGACGTAGAAACATAGAAAATAGGTGCAGGAGTAGGCCATTCGGCCCTTTGAGCCAGCACCGCCTTTCAATATGATTTTGGCTAATCTCCAAAATCAATACCCCATTCCTGCTATCTCCCCATATCCCTTGATTCTGTTAGCCCAAAGAGCCACATCCAACACTCACTTGAAAACATCCAGTGAATTGGCCTCCACTGCCTTCTGTGGCAGAGAATGCTACAGATTTTCTGCGTGAAAATGTTTTCCCTCTTCTGAGTCCTAAATGGCCTTACCCGTTATTCTTAAAGTGTGACCCCTGGTTCTGGACTCCCCCAACATCGGGAACATTGTTCCTGTATCTAGCCTTAACTCCTTTAAGAATGTTATATGTTTTCATAAGATACCCTCTCATTGAATTGAATTGAATTGAATCCTTTATTTGTCATTCAGACCTTTCGGTCTGAACGAAATGTTGTTGCCTGCAGCCATACATGTAATAATAAACAACACACAATAAACACAAATTAACATCCACTACAGTGAGTTCACCAAGCACCTCCTCACTGTGATGGAGGCAAAAGTCTTAGGGTTGCTGTCTCTTCCCTCCTCTTCTCCCTCTGCGCTGAGACGATACCCCACCGGGCGATGGTAAGTCAGTCCCGCGGTTCAAGCTCCGCAGCCCGCGGGTGGTCGAAGCTGCCGCCCTCCAGTCCAGCGGACGCAGTTGTTGCCACGGGAGCTCCGGAAAACAAGCGTCAACCTGTGACCTGCGAGCTCCCGACGATGTCATCCACTGGCCCATGGCCGAGCCCCGGATTCAGGTCGCCACCGCCTCAGCCACCAGAGCACCGTCTCCGCCCCGCAAGTAGATGGGACTAGGGGAAAATAAGTGTTTGGCATGGACTAGAAGGGCCGAGATGGCCTGTGTCCGTGCTGTAATTGTTATATGGTTATAACATGGTTATATGGTTATAACATTTCACGGAGTGCTGGAGTAACTCAGCGGGTCAGGCAGCATCTGTGGAGAACATGGATAGGTGACATTTCACAGAGTGCTGGAGTAACTCAGCGGGTCATGCAGCATCTGTGGAGAACATGGGTAGGTGACGTTTCACAGGACAATGAAGCTAGTTGGAGAATGGTGGCCGATTAGGAAAAGGGGAGATGCAACGAGACCTGGGCGTCATGGCACACCAATCATTGAAAGTAGGCATGCAGGTGCAGCAGGCAGTGAAGAAAGCAAATGTTATGTTAGCATTCACAGCAAAAGGATTTGAGTATAAGAGCCGGGAGGTTCTACTGCAGTTGTACAGGGTCTTGGTGAGACCACACCTGGAGTATTGCGTACAGTTTTGGTCTGCTAATCTGAGGAAAGACATTCTTGCCACAGAGGGAGTACAGAGAAGGTTCACCAGACTGATTCCTGTGATGGCAGGACTTTCATATGAAGAAAGACTGGATAGACTCGGCTTGTCCACACTACAATTCAGAAGATTAAGGTGGGATCTTATAGAAATTTACAAAATTCTTAAGGGGTTGGACAGGCTAGATGCAGGAAGTTTATTCCCGATATTGGGGAAGTGCAGAACTAGGGGTCACAGTTTAAGGATAAGAGGGAAGTTTTTTAGGACCGAGATGAGAAAATCATTTTTTACACAGAGAGTGGTGAATCTGTGGAATTCTCACAGAAGGTAGTTGAGGCCAGTTCATTGGCTATATTTAAGAGGGAGTTAGATGTGGCCCTTGTGGCTAAAGGGATCAGGGGGTATGGAGAGAAGGCAGGGATGGGATACTGATTTGGATGATCAGCCATGATCATATCGAATGGCGGTGCAGGCTCGAAGTGCCGAATGGCCTACTCCTGCACCTATTTTCTATGTTCTATGTTTCATATAACCATATAACCATATACCAATTACAGCACGGAAACAGGCAATTTTAAAGACCTCTATCAAGTCCCCCCTTAACCTTCTGCGCTCCAGAGAATAAAGACCTAACTTATTCAACCTATCTCTGTAACTTAGTTGTTGAAACCCAGGCAACATTCTAGTAAATCTCCTCTGTACTCTCTCTATTTTGTTGACATCCTTCCTATAATTGGGCGACCAAAATTGTACACCATACTCCAGATTTGGTCTCACCAATGCCTTGTACAATTTTAACATTACATCCCAGCTTCTATATTAAATGCTCTGATTTATAAAGGCTAGCATACCAAAAGCTTTCTTTACCACCCTATAAATATGAGATTCCACCTTCAAGGAACTATGCACGGTTATTCCCATATCCCTCTGTTCAACTGTATTCTTCAATTCCCTACCATTTATCATGTACGTCCTATTTTGATTTGTCCTGCCAAGGTGTAACACCTCACATTTATCAGCATTAAACTCCATCTGCCATCTTTCAGCCCATTTTTCCAAATGGCCTAAATCACTCTGTAGACTTTGGAAATCCTCTTCATTATCCACAAAACCCCCTATCTTGGTATCATCTGCATACTTACTAATCCAATTTACCACCCCTTCATCCAGATCATTGATGTACATGACAAACAACAAAGGACCCAACACAGATCCCTGAGGCACCTCACTAGTCACCTGCCTTCAACCCGACAAACAGCCATCCACCATTACCCTCTGGCTTCTCCCATTCAGCCACTGCTGAATCCATCTTGCTATTCCTGCATCTATACCCAACAGTTTAACCTTCTTAACCAACCTTCCATGAGGAACCTTGTCAAAGGCCTTACTAAAGTCCATATAGACAACATCCACTGCTTTACCCTCGTCAATTTCCCTAGTAACCTCTTCAAAAAATTCAAGAAGATTAGTCAAAAATGACCTTCCAGGCACAAATCCATGTTGACTGTTCCTAATCAGACCCTGTTTATCCAGATGCTTATATATATTATCTCTAAGTATCTTTTCCATTAATTTGCCCACCACGGAAGTCAAACTAACAGGTCAATAATTGATAGGTTTACTCTTAGAACCCTTTTTAAACAATGGAACAACATGCGCAGTACGCCAATCCTCGGGGACTATTCCCGTTTCTAATGACATTTGAAATATTTCTGTCATAGCCCTGGCTATTTCTACACTAACTTCCCTCAATGTCCTAGGGAATATCCTGTCAGGACCTGGAGACTTATCCACGTTTATATTTTTCAAAAGTGTCAGTACTTATTTTACTTTGAAACTCATAGTATCCATAACTACTCTACTCGTTTCCCTTACCTCACATAATTCAATATCCTTCTCCTTGGTGAATACCGAAGAAAAGACATTGTTCAATATCTCCCCCATCTCTTTTGGCTCTGCAGATAGCTGCCCACTCTGTTTCTCCAATGGACCAATTTTATCCCTCGTTATCCTTTTGCTATTAATATAGCTGTAGAAACCCTTTGGATTTACTTTCACCTTACTTGCCAAACCAACCTCATATCTTCTTTTAGCTTTTCTAATTTCTTTCTTAAGATTCTTTTTACATTCCTTATCCTCCACAAGCACCTCATTTACTTCATGCTGCCTATAATTATTGTAGATCTCCCTCTTTTTCCGAACAAGATGTCCAATTTCCCTTGAAAACCAGGGCTCTTTCCAATTTTTACTTTCCTTTCAACCGAACAGGAACATAAAGATTCTGTACTCTTAAAATGTCCCCTTTAAATGTCCACCATTTCTCTTCTACATCTTTCCCATAAAACAAAATGTCCCAGGCCACTCCTTTTAAATCATCTCGCATCTCATCAAAGTTAGCCTTTCTCCAATCAAAAATCTCAACCCTAGGTCCAGTTCTGACCTTCTCCATAATTATATTGAAACTAATGGTATTGTGATCACTGGACCCGAAGTGCTCCCCAAAGCATACCTCCGCCACCTGTCCCGTCTCATTTCCTAACAGGAGGTCCAGCACTGCCCCTCCTCTAGTAGGTACCTCTATGTATTGCTGCAAAAAACTATCCTGCACACATTTTACAAACTCCAAACCATCCAGCCCATTTACAGAATGTGTTTCCCAGTTTATGTGTGGAAAGTTGAAATCTCCCACAATCACTACCTTGTGCTTACTACTAATATCTGCTATCTCCTTACATATTTGCTCTTCCAATTCTCGTTCCCCATTTGGCGGTCTATAATACACCCCTATAAGTGTTGCTACACCTTTCCCACTTCTCAGTTCCACCCAAATAGCCTCCCTAGATGAGCCCTCCAATCTATCCTGCCAAAGCACTGCTGTAATATCTTCCCTGACTAGCAATGCAACACGTCCACCTCTTGCCCCTCCAATTCTATCACACCTGAAGCAACGAAATCCTGGAATATTTAGTTTCCAATCACAGTCCTCCTGCAACCATGTTTCACTGATCGCCACAACATCATACTTCCAGGTGTCTATCCAGACTCTAAGCTCATCCACCTTTCTTACAATGCTCCTAGCATTAAAATATGCACATTTAAGAAACCCCCCGTCTCTTCTTCTCTGTTTATTTCCTTTTTTTCTCTCTCCTCTTGTGTCCGAGTGCTTCCATTTTCTGCTTCCTGCCTCCCATTCTGTCTACTAGCTTTCTCTATTTGAGTCCCTCGCCCCAACCATTCTAGTTTAAAGTCTCCCCAGTGACCTTTGCAAATTTCCCCGCCAGGATATTGGTCCCTCTCGGGTTCAAGTGCAACCCATCCTTTCTGTACAGGTCCCACCTTCCCCAAAAGAAGTCCCAATGATCCAGAAACTTGAATCCCTGCCCTCTGCACCAGTCTTTCAGCCACGCATTTCTAACTAGGGTTGGGGATGGGTGGAGAGAGAGGGAAGGCAAGGGTTCATTGAAGTTGGAGAAATCAATATTCATATCGCTGAGTTGTAATCTGCCTGTCCCGCTGAGTTTCTCTTGCATTTTGTGTGTCTTCAGAGTAAACCTGCATCTGCTGTTCCTGCACATTTTGTCTTGCCCACATTGACCAAGATGCCCCATCTACACTAGGTCCTCCTGCCTGCATTTGCTCCACATCTCTCCATACCTATCCTATCCATGTACCTGTCAAGAGTCAAGAGTATTTTATTGTCATATGTCACAAACTGAACTATTAAATGCTGGACTTACGATACGATAGAACTTTATCTATCCAAGGAGGGAAATTGATCTGCCAACAGTCATACAACACAAGATAAAGACGGTCATGGTGGAGCAGCGGTAGTGTTGCTGCCTTACAGCGAATGCACGCCGGAGACCCAGGTTCGATCCCGATTACGGGTGCTGTCTATACGGAGTTTGTACGTTCTCCCCGTGACCTGCGTGAGTTTTCTCCGAGATCTTCGGTTTTCTCCCACACTCCAAAGACGTACAGGTTTGTAGGTTAATTGGCTTTGGTAACATTGTAATTGTCCCCAGTGTGTGGAGTAGTGCTAGTGTACGGGATGATCACTGGTTAGTGTTAATGTGCGGGGATCGCTGGTTGCCACGGACCTGGTGGGCCGAAGGGCCTGTTTCTGCGCTGTATCTCTAAACTAAACTAAACTAAACTAAACTAAACATGAAATTAAAGTGATGAGTGGAAAGCATTGGGGATGTGCAAAGATTGGGGAGGGGGAGAGGGGTAGTCAGTCTACCCCATGACAGAAGGGGGTGGAGTTGTACAGTTTGATAGCCACGGGGAGCAGAATCTCCTGTGGCGTTCTGTGCTGCATCTTGGTGGAACCAGTCTGTTGCTGAAGGTGCTCCTCAGTGTGTCATGGAGTGGATTACATAGCAGCACAACAGTAGTGTAACATATTGCACTGTAAAACCCTTACTAAACAGCAAAAAAAGTTCAATGTATATTAGAGAAACAGACAATTAGTCCAAATAGTCCTGTCCAAATATCTTCTAAATGCCATTGTACCAGCCTCCACTACGTCCTCTGGCAGCTTGTTCCATATACCCACCTCCTGGTTGAAGGGAGTGAATTAATTAAGGTAGACAAAAATGCTGGAGAAACTCAGCAGGTGAGGCAGCGTCTAGATGCATGCTGCCTCATCCGCTGAGTTTCTCCAGCATTTTTGTCAACCTTTGATTTTTCCAGCATCTGCAGTTCTTTCTTAAACAAGTTAATTATGGTAGTGCTTTATGAATGTTGGATTCAGCCGAGTCTTAAACGATGCCTCTGTAGAATTGTAAGATTAAACGAGAACTTACCAGTTTGAAGTTTGATCTTGATTTTATGAGGAGTTACGATGAGCGATTACGTGAAGAAGGGCCGTCCGTCTGCGTGCGAGTCAATCTTCAAAGCAACGGTGTTAAATCACAGATAACAAAGAAGACCTGAGAATAGTAAGATTGTGAAAAACTAGAACTTCCATGTGACCTTGATAATATGAGGGTGGGTGCGGTGGGCACGTAATCCCTCATCGTAACTCCTCATAAAATCAAGATCAAACTTCAAACTGGTAAGTTCTCGTTTAATCTTACTATTTTACTTCGGAGTCACGTGAGTGACTACGTGAAGATTTCAAAGCTCTGTGATTTTACGCCGTTTACGAATCCAGGCGTCACACACTGAATGGGTTGACCATGGTTGCGTGTAATCATTCAGACATTACGTAGTTAAGTAAAGAAACTGATGCTTTAAATGAATGAAAAGTTTTTTTAAAAAGTTACCCCTCCCAACCTTGGGGGGATAAACTAAGGGACAGAACTTAAAATGGTACGTGCAAACACCCCCAGTCTGGTTTTGGGTTTGTTATAAAACCGGTGGACCGTTATTTCATTCGTCCATCCTGCAGCCACTAGGATGCCGTCAAGGGGCACGTCCATAGCTCTTGCTGCCGACGTAGATGCAGCCCTGGTGGAGTGAGATTTAACCATATAAATGTTTACTCCTGCTACCGCCATTACCTCTTTTGACGCTCTGGAGATGGTTTGAGTTGACACCTTTTGGTGTGTTTTTTTTTATATGGCTGATGAGGACCGATTGTTCTGGGCCTCTGAGGTTCTCCGTAACTCTCAGATAGTGGTGTTAGTATGTTACCACCCACACAACCGTAGGTCCTCTGGATATGCCAAGAACTTGATCTCCATCCCTGGCATTCCTGGCCTGCTCTGTTTTTTATCAGGTTCCTGATTAGGAATGTTATGTTGTTCATATTGGTGGTCATGTTGTTCAACCGTAGCTTTTGCAGTGTCTGGACTCTTTGTCAGCATACCACCTTCAGGGTTAGTTATAGGCGGTCCCCACTGTCAAAGTAGGGTTTGTACCATGCTCACATCCCATGTGTCAGTATACCTTGGCCTTGGAGGTCTTAAATTAAAATTCCCTTCATGAATTTTGTTGTAAAGGGGTGCGTTCCTATCGAACTTTGCCCTGCTTCCGGCATCAGATTGGAGGAGAGTGCGCCTCTGGCACTTTAGATGCACTTTAACTTAGTCTATAGTTGTAGTACAGTTGATAGGAACTCCAAGACATCCGTTATCCGAACTGTGTTGTATTTGTTCGGACAGTCCTATGCCTTGAAATGGCCTCCTCAGAATCTGCAGTCCAACAAGTTATACGTTCATGTAGTGGATGGTTGCTCCCTGTAACTGGGTTCACTAGGAGGTCCCTGCTCTTGGGTACAGCCATTACTGGCTGGACTATAATTCCCAAAATTATATAAAATTATACCAGGCTTGAGTAGGCCAATCTGGCACTACCAATATGCCTGTGGCTTAGTCTTGCTTGATTTTTGTCAAACATCGGTTTGTGAGACAAATTGGCGGAAAGCATACATAATAATTCCTCCCCAATTGAGAGAGAAATCATCCACTGCCTTGCTCCTGGATCCAGCTCGCAGGACACATATCTGTGTAACTAATGGTTACTCTAGATGCAAACGGATCTGGTATGCCAAATCATGTAGTTATTTTGTTAAATACTGTCTGATTCAACATCCATTCTGTGTTGTTATTAAACATTCGTGATCCAGCATTTGTCACCATGTTATATCTACCTCGTAGATTTTCCAAATATTCCTCTCGATACACCAGTGCCAAATGAGGTTCGACAATCTGTCGTAAGATACGGATTTTACACCACCCTTGTTAAAGGATATATGCCACCGCAGTGGTGTTATCAATCTGAATTTGAACAAGTACCGGTAGCATATTGCTACAGAGAACCTTGAGTCCATATTGTGCCCCCAACAATTCTGGGTAATTGATTCCATGTGTTGGGGAATTATAGACTCCTGCTCATTCCATCTGCCCCCACAGCTTTAGACTGTGTTGGTGGCTCCCCATCCTTAGCCGCTTGCATAGGTCTGAAGAACCCTCGATGGCTTTCGAGCAAAATTTCCCTGAGCTGTCTCCCATTCGTTATCCACCATAGTTATTCAACAATGGCCTCTGCTGGCAATCCATATTTTGCCAATTCGGCCTGTATGTAATCTGAGTGTTCGTTCCTTTGCTTGCTGTAAGTTCTGGTAATGCAAAGGCCCGTACTGCTGGGTATGCAGCTACTATTTGCCAATTACACTCGCTATTTGCCTGATAGATGGCTAGAATTTGACTATCAGGTAATTGCAGGCTTAATTAATATTGTCGTTTGCCCCTAGGCAAAGTCACCAACATATTTACTGTTATTGATAGTAAATTCTAGGTAATCAATTACCCTTGTAGATGTCAATTTTGATTTAACTGGATGGATGAGGTAACCAATTCTTTCAAACAGGGTTTTGGTTTGCTTGACTGATGCTTCTGCCAATTCTTGGTGACTCCAAAATGAAAATGTCCTCCAAATATGCCATAACTATTTGGTTTTGAGACCTTTGTTGTCCCAGAATTGGTTTCCGTAGTTTAGTCAATAGTCTAGGAGCTGATGTCAACCCATTTGCAGAGCCAAGCCATCCAGTTAAACTTCAAATATATCCTGTTCTTAATGAATAGACACCGAATAGTATGCATCTTTGAGGTCAATGCATGCCAGGAAGCTCCTATAAAACAGTAGTTACACCGTAACAAGAAATTGCTGTTTCTAAAAGTCTGTACTGCACAAATGAGATGAAGTGACATCCTCCATCTGTCACCTGTCCTGGAAGGCAATCCTGCCCAAAATACTGGGCCTGCCTTGAAGACAATTCCGGTCCGAGTTCCAAGTCTGCTTGGAACCTATGTATGTTGTGCAGTAAAAAAATAATCACATGTTGTTATCTGTTTTTTAAAAACCAGATCTGAAATTCATGTTATTGTCATTTTGAACAGAAACACAAGATTAAAATTACCTACATGTAACTGGCCCACAATCCCTTGTTTCAGTAAACCCAGACCCACCTACCTCCATGGCTACCGGTGGTCTTGTGGTAAGCCCAAAGGCCCCTGATGCGGGTTCCCTTTCTCTCCTTGATTGGGAGTTGGACTGATAGGAAGTGTGGATTACATGTTTCTCCTGACCTCTGCTTGGGTCTTGGTCTGAAAACCTTATCATACTGTGCCTGCCTTGTTGGACAATTCTGGCCATAATTCTGAGTCTGCCTTGAAAGATGACTGATCATATTTCCGTGCCCAGCTTTCAAGCTACCACCGGCTTCAATGAACTGCTTACCCCCTATGGAGGTGTGGGGTGTGTTGATGCCTACTGATGAAGTTTGCTTGTCGTTGGTACCTTGATTGGTCCGACAGCTTTTGCTTCCTTCTTCTGGTCTTACCTGAAGAGAGGATTCAGCGGCTGGTTTCTCCAAAGTCACCCTGATAGCGCTGTTCCCTTGCCGGCATTTGTGCGGATATTCTGCCAACTGCTGTCTCTTGAGGCCATATGCATGTGCTTCAGAAGGTACACAAAATTGCTGGGGAAACTCAGCGGGTGCAGCAGCATCTATGGAGCGAAGGAAATAGGCGACGATTCGGGCCGAAACCCTTCTTCAGACTGATGAAGTCAGTTATCTACTGATCTCGAAACCAAATTTCGTTTGAACGTTATGTGAGGTTCAAATGACAAATAAATGGTATTGTATAGTATTGTAATTCGAGATCAGTTACCTACTGATCACTCACACTCCCCTCCACTGAGAGTGAGATTTGTAGGTAGCCCTGAAAACAGGTGCTGCCGCAGGCCCCTGAGGATACCTGCGCTGACATGGCCCCTCCAGCGGGCCTAAATGAGATTCTTACTTTGGGTCAGACTGAAACTGACCATGAATGCTCCTCTCCTCAGAGCAGGAGACATTTTCTAGATATCTATCCAGGGAAGCACCCAGTGGAACCTGGATGATTGCAGAAGTATTTCTTTTCTTTTGTGCTTATTATTTATTTTATGTGAAGCTCTTTGGTGCAAGTTAACTTAAACAATGCTATATAAGTAAAAGTTACTTACTTACTTCCTTTCTTCTGCTTGTCCCTGGGAAGGTCCCCCCCCCTGCTTTTGTACTCTGATTCAGAGTAGTTTCTTCCATATGTACTACCCCCTCCAATGGGGAAGACATTGGGTTGCCCCATTGTGCGAGGCTCCCGGTACTGCCTGCTTGCTGTAGGCCTGGGCTGACACAGCTCTCTCCTTAGAGCAGGTCATTGTTGGAGCAACTTCTCCAAAAAGTTGCTCCTATGTGGGAGAGTCGTCCTCAGACGCTCTCCGTTGAGGGAGGGTATCCCTTTCCCTCCCCGGACTCTTCTGAGTCAACGGGTTGTTTGATATGCGGGTGGATTTTCCCGTACTGCAGGACCACCAACGGAGCTCTCCTCCTGCAACAAGGCTCCTGCCGGTTCTGCCGGCGTTAAATGTCGGGAAACACCGTTGCCCGCTACTGGGAAATGCTGCGGTCTTCGGCAGCCGACTTCCCCGCGGACCGTCTCCTCGACATCTGGGCCCTGAAACTACAAAAAGGTTCAAGCCCGAAAGAACGCAGGTAAATGATTCAACTTTCCTTACCTGCCATCCTAATGGCCTGGGAGGACACAGTGCCTCTGCCAGTCCGTCGCGCGTTGCATTCAGACGTAATGACGCGCACGCAGACGGACAACCCTTCTTCACGTAGTCACTCACGTGACTCCGAAGTAAAATAATCTATTCCGTTTTGAACTAGTCATGCTTTTTTTGTTGATGGGGTGAGAACACGTGAACTTTGAGGCTGGGCAAATATCCAT
Organism: Amblyraja radiata; assembly: GCF_010909765.2. Classification (NCBI taxonomy): domain Eukaryota; kingdom Metazoa; phylum Chordata; class Chondrichthyes; order Rajiformes; family Rajidae; genus Amblyraja; species Amblyraja radiata. Next base: position 247,681 of record NW_022630127.1, on the reverse strand, counting down.
GGGTCAGGCAAACTAGTTTAAATTGGACAAATTGCATTTTCACTTCAAATGAAATAAATTGGCTTGTTTAACCGTTGCTTATTCTTCCACGTGAACTCATTTACAGCATCTGCAGACTCCTTTTAATTTAAAATTCTTTTAAAATAGGGTTTGATTTAGTCAAAGCTTCACTTGTAAACCCAACTTTTTGCATCTTTGAACCATGAATTGGAGAACCAAAAATCTCTGTCAAATTGGTTATCAAAATTACCATGTGCTCCCCCGGAATGATGCCAGCTCTTGGGAACATTTTCATTATGATTCTTCACTTTTCCTTCAAATTAGAATTTTTTTTAAAGTTTCAGCTTGTGAACTTTAAACAGCCCTTTTATTTTAAATATCCTTCGCAGACTTGGTGCGCTGAAGGGCCTGTTTCCACTCTGCATCTCTAAATCTAAAACTGAACTCACGCACACGGCTGGTTGTGGGAATTACAGAGACATGGCTGCAAGAGGGCTGGTGATGGGAACTGTATATACAAGGATATATCTCCTATAGAATAGACAGCCAGGTGGGCAGAGGGGCTGGGGTAGCTCTGTTGGTGAGGAATGAAATTCAGTCTCTTGCAAGGGGTGACATTGAAACAGGAGATATGGAGTCAGTATGGATAGGACTAAGGAAGTGTAAGGGTAAAAAGATCCTAATGGGACTTATCCATTTGGGGTTACCAGTGGTGTTAGACAAGGGGGTATTTTGTCCCCAGTCCTTTTTAATCTATATATTGATGATCTGTCTAAACAATTGAAAGCCTGTAACACTGGGTGCGTGATTGGTAATATTTTAGTGAACCATATTATGTATGCAGATGATCTTGTGATCTTTAGTCCATCTAGCGCTGGTCTCCAGCAGCTCCTTACTATATGTTCTGTGTATGGTGTGGAACATGACATTAAATATAATGCTAGTAAGAATGCTGTTATGATCTGTAGAACCAAAGAGGATAAATGTCTAACATTTCCTGATTATAAATTGTCTGACAATAATCTTAGTGTCTGTAATAAGGTAAAATATCTAGGGCATATTATTACAGAACAAATGACAGATGATGAGGATATTTATAGGCAAATACGCATGCTGTATGTACAGGCGAATATTCTCTTGCCTAAATTTGGTGCTTGTGCAGATGTGGTGAAGATGTAGGTGCACAAAAAAGCTGGAGAAACTCAGCGGGTGCAGCAGCATTTATGGAGCGAAGGAAATAGGCAAAGTTTCGGGCCGAAACCTCTCTTCAGACGGATGTCGCTATTTAGAGCATACTGCACACCCCTCTACATTGTGCACCTGTGGTCGAACTATGGAAAGACAAGTATGCAGAGACTAAAGGTGGCATATAACGATGTCATGAGAACATTGCTAAGGCAACCTAGATGGTGTAGTGCCAGTAATATGTTTGTGGCTGCAGGAGTCAGTACTTTAGAAGCTATCCTAAGACATCACATGAATAAATTCATTTGCAGGATAAATGACTCTAAAAATGTGCTTATTGTGGTCTTGTCAAACATAAGGGTTTAGCACTACACACTACGTATCCCAGCTGCGGAGACACTGGTATCGTTGTCTCGTTGTAGGACATTGATCATTCTTTTAATCTGGATTTTTAACTTATGTATTGTGTTTTTAAAATATATAAATTATGATGTTTTTATAAGTGATATACTAAGATTTTATTAAAAATGCATTTTTAATGTAATGTTGCCCTTGTCTGGACCTTGAGTCGGTAATAAAGTTTATTATTATTATTATCTAAAGTCCCCCAAACAGTAGCCTGGACATAGGGTGCAAGTAGATTAAGGAATTAAAATAGTAAGATTAAACGAGAATTTACCAGTTTGAAGTTTGATCTGTATTTTATGAGGAGTTACGATGAGGGATTACATGAAGAGCCCGCTCAGACGCATGCGCGTGATACTTCAAAGCAGCGGTGTGGAATCAGATAGACACAGTTATTGAAATAAACATAGTAAAGAAAAGGAGACATCAGTTATCAGTTTGACCCATATTATTGAGGGTGGGAGCGGAGGGTACGTAATCCCTCATCGTAACTCCTCATAAAATACAGATCAAACTTCAAACTGGTAAGTTTTCGTTTAATCTTACTATTTTACTTTGGAGTCACGCGAGTGACTACGTGAAGATTTCAAAGCTCTGTGATTTCAAACCGTGTAACAGTTATTACTTCACTCACTGCCGAAGTCCTTGAGGGAGGAAGTATGTTATCGCAATCAACCAATGAATCTGTTTGTAGAAAAACACAATGGTATTTTTTAACAATAACAACAAAGAAATTAAATTGCTCCCCTGGGCTTAAATTAAATATTTGCAGTCTGTAAAAAAAAAACTTCTGCAAATAAAGCAGGTTTTGCCAACGGCTTATTATATAAAGTTCTGAACGTTCTTTCCCCCGACCATCCTGCTGTAGCCATGATGTGGTCTATAGGCACGTCCATTCTTTTGGTCGTCGACGTGGATGCTGCCCTGGTGGAGTGAGATTTGTACATGTTAGTGTTTATCCCAGCAGCTTTTAGCACCTGCTTGAGCCATCTCGAAATGGTTTGGCTCGTCACCCGACCATAAGGTTTTTTATGACTGACCCATAAGGCTTTTTCACTCCCTCGAATATTTTTGGTTGTGTCTATGTAGGACAGTAGGTGGATCATGGCACATAACCGTGGTTCTGGCGGGTAAGCCCGGAATTCCACGACTGGATTAGGTGTTCCTGGTCTGCTCTGTTTGATCAATCCCTGGATAATGAAAGAAATCTGGTCTGGAGCTGTGATCATGTTGTCCAGTCGCAATAGGTGTAGTGACTGGACCCTCTGTGCAGATACAAGTGCCATCAACATGAGTGTTTTGAGCGTAGATAGTTCCAGGTTGAGGGATCTAGCTGGTGGCCATCCCCTGAGGTATGTCAGGACCACACTGACATCCCATATATGGGTGTACCTTGGTCTAGGGGGGTTAGAGTTGTAAATACCCTTCATTAGTTTGACCACCAGCGGGTGGGACCCCATGGCCTGTTGTGCTGGAGCTTGTTTTAAATAGACAGACAGGACACTTCTAGCTGTGTTGATGGCACTGTAGCTGAGTCCTTCATCGTGGTGAAGGTTCACCAGGAATTCCAGTACGTTGGTAACTGTAGCGGTTGAGTAGGTGGTCCCTGTATCCAAGCAGTACTTCTCCCACTTTTTGATGCTGGACAAGTACTGTTTTCTTGTGGATGTTCGGAGGGATGTCGTGGAGTAATGGGAACCATGGCTGTGTAGGCCAGTCGGGTACTATCAAAATGCCTGAAGCAGAGTCCATTTGTATTGTGCGTAGTACACGGCTGATGAGGCAGAAGGGAGGAAATGCATAGAAGAAGACATTTCCCCAATCCAGCGCGAACGCATCTACCGCTGCTGCCTCAGGGTCTGGTTCCCAAGCGACATACATAGGTACCTCGTGATTTAGCCTTAATGCAAATAAGTCGATATCTGGCGTGCCATTTTGTTTAATAATCTTTGCAAACACGTTTGGGTTTAACATCCATTTGGTGTTGTCATTAAATTTGCATGACCTGGTGTCTGCCACTGTATTTAGCTTACCTGGCAGGTAAGTTGCTGATAGCCAAATATGTCTTTCGACCAACCATTGCCAAATTGTGTTGACCAATTTGTTGCATGATATCGATTTTATGCCGCCCATATGGTTAATGTAGGCCACCACCGTAATATTGTCTATTTGTAACCGTACATGCAAGTGAAGCATATTGGATGCATATGCTTTTAAACCATAAAAGGCACCCAACATCTCTAGATAGTTAGTGCCCAGTGTAAGTAGCAATGATTTTTTTTTTATTTTATTATTTTTATTAGAAGTACGGTAAATTACAATAATACACAACACATATATCTTAATACATTTTTTGTACCGCTTCATTTTTTTTAAGCTTTAAGAAAAAGATAGAAGTAAGGAAAGTAAAGAAGGTGCGCAAGAGTCGTGAAGTGCAAGAGAGTGTTGGGAAAAGAAAGCCCCTTAGAAAAGAAGTTAGAGAAGGAAGTGAAGTAAGAAAGTAGACCCTAGAAAAGAAAGAAAAAGAAAGTAAGGACAATCGCTCTATTATAACATTAAACTCCGCAGAAAGACTACCAACCAAGTCTGTTTTTGTTGTTTTACCTCCCATTGCCAGATCCTGATACCATTTATTTATTTATTTATTTTTAAAATTACTATTGCACCTCATGCTTGTAATAGGTCCATAAACGTAGACCACGTCTTTTGGAATTGGTTTGCTTTACCTGCTAAGAGGAATGTCATCTCTTCCAGATGTAATGTTTCAAACATATTTGATGTCCACATTTTTATTGTTGGTGTGGGCGCATTTTTCCAGAATTTAAGTATGAGCTTTTTTCCCATTATTAGCCCGAAATTGAGTAAATTCTTCTGATACACATTTAATTCAGGGATACCTTCCGATATCCCAAAAATGATCCATTCTGGTTTTGGTACCAGTTTTATTTTAATTAATTTTGAAAAAATATCAAGTATTCCATGCCAGAATTTTTGGATTTTTGTACAAAAAACAAAAGAATGCGCTATGGTAGCTTCTTGACACAGACATTTATCACAGATTGGTGAAACATTAGGAAAGATTTTATTTAATTTAGTTTTTGAATAATATAGTCTATGTAATGTTTTGAATTGGATAAGCGTATGTCGTACATTGATCGAGCATTTATGCACCTGTAGTAAATGATTATCCCAGCTCTCTTTTGAAATTTTTATAGCTAATTTTACTTCTGAGTCACGTGAGTGACTACGCGAAGAACCCGCTCAGTGCGCAGGCGCGGCATTACGCCAGCAGTGCAACAGCGGCTGCCACGGGATCTAGGCTGTCCCGTTACAGGATGAACCGGACCGTCAGGTGAGTACCCTGAGGTCGGGTTTTCTTTTACAGATGAACCTTTTTCTGCTTGTGTTTTTTACAGGCAGAGAAAAAGGCTCTGGAACAAAACTGTCCCCCGTTTTCCCGTTGGGGAGGGGGGCAGCAACAGGCGGTAGGAGCGACCCGGTGTTCCGTAATTCCCCGACACCGTGCCGAGGCCAGCCCGCTAGTACCTGAGCAGCGGGCTGGACGCATAGACACTCGAGAGGCATCCGGCAGGTGTTCCCGATGTCGGACGGGACGTCTCTCCACCCGCACGGGGGGAGAGAGAGCCGCCTGAGCCGCTGGAGCGGCTCACGGAGCAGATGCCTGCGAGACGCGCTGCTTGAGGGGCGCTCTCGCATCTACAAGGCAAAAGCTCCAGAAGAACCTGTCCCCCGCTCGACTCCAGCGGAGGAGCGTTCCATTGCAGGGGGGGCAGCAACAGGCGGTAGGAACAATCACCGGTCGCACCGCTATCCCCATCACCGCGCCGAGCCCAGTCCCGCTAGTGCCTGAACTGCGGGCTGGATGTCTAGCCATCCGAACAGGCATCCGGCCGGTGGCGTATGTTCGTCGGACGGGGACATGTCTCCACCTAAATAGAGGAGAGACAGCCGCCTGAGCTGCATCCAACAGCAATTGGAGCAGCTCCAGCGAGATGCGCAGAAAGAACGCTCTCGCGGAGGGAGGTCAGGCACCCCCTCCACAGTGCCTCATGCACTGCCCTCTGCTCCCTCATTACTGGAGGCTAGCATTGGTGACCAGGGCTGTGCTGGTCTGGAACAGGGGCAGGCGGATGAATTCGGGAGTATGCCAGGGGTGCAGGAACATGAAGAGCTGTTGGGTGTGATGGACCGCTTGTAGCAACCCCACGGGCTGGAGCACCGCTGGAACCAAGAATGGCGGCCAGCATCAACCATTACTGGAAAAGGTGCTCGCTGAGGTGCTGAAACAACACAGCCCCAGAAAACGGGGAGGCCCTCAAAGTAGAAAGTGTCAACAGCCAAATCTGGGGGCATGTGGGTCACACATCCAGACCCAAGAACTCAAACTACAGCGGATCCTAAGGCTCCTGAGGTCAGCCATCACAGCCTTTGCTCGTTCCGTGGAGACCACGGAGATGGATACCTGCCAGCAGGATGTGCTGGCATTAATGTGTACCACACAATTTGAGATCAACAATCTCCAGAGGGAAACATAAGACCTACCCTCAATCCCAAATTTGCTGGCTTGTGTAAAGCCCCAGCTGCGGAAACGGACGAGCTGCTATTTGGGAAAGACTTCAATAAAAACTGAAGGAGATGCAGGAAGCATCAAAAACCTTAGGCCTAATGAGGGCAGGCCCCGGGACGAGCAAACCAAGACCTCCGATACCCAAGTGGCAGCACCCCACGGCATCCACCAGTCGACGTCCGCTATATGGGACTGGTGAACGCTTGGGGTCCGCACATTATCCTCAAAGATCTTTCAGATCAGGGCCCACAGCGGACCCTCTGGAAAATGCGCCTCCCCCCAACATCGCCAGCACGTCAGAACAAAATCTTCAGGAAAATGAAGAAACAGAATCGCCAATAACCATGGAGGTATGTGGGTCTGGTCCCTACCAGCATATAGAGAGTAAGGGTGCTTTATTAACAGGGGGGAGATTACACTTGTTTAAAGAAGCATGGGGTATGGTCACGAGTGACAAGTATACACTCAACAACATTACAGGATATAAAATACAATTCATGTCAGAAAAAAACGCCGCCAGTTCAACAATGGCCCCAAAGGGTATTTCTCCCTCCGTCAAAGAGAAACGCGAGGGACAAGCTGAACTGGTGAGACTTATCACAAAGGGGGTCATCGAAAAGACCAAACATGAACCTTTGGAAATTGTATCGAATATATTCACTAAAACCAAAAAAGATGGTGTCTGTCGCATCATCATTGACTTAACATCACTGAACAAATTTGTTAAGTATATACATTTCAAAATGGAGACATATGTTACTGCCAAACAACTGAATTCCAAAGGACACTTCATGGCAAGCATTTATCTTAAAGATGCTTACTATCTAGTACCCATATACAAGGATCATCGCAGATACCTAAAATTTATCTGGATGGTACAAAGCATTGCCCTATGGGCGAACTTCAGCCCAAGATTATTCACCAAAATATTGAACCCAGCCATGGCAATACTAAGAAAACAAAAACATATTGTCATGGCATATCTGGAGGATATTCTCATAGTAGGGAAAACGATGGAATTGGCTGTGGCAGCAGTATCAGCTACAAAACAGCTCCTCGAAACTCTGGGGTTCGTCCTACATCCAGATAAATCTAAGTTGAAGCCATCCACTATCATGGACTACCTGGGCTTCACAATTAACTCAGTCCATATGACTGTTACCTTGCCAAAGGCAAAAATGGTTGAATTAGCACAATCATGCAACAAATTAGTGGTCAACGAGCGACCAACTATTCGACAAGTAGCAAGAGTAATTGGGGAAATGGTAGCAGCATTTCCGGCTACACAATTCGGACCTTTGCACTATCAAAAAATTTACAGAGAGCAAAGGTACGGGCAATAAAACGACATACAGGTCACTATGATCGTGTCATGAACTTACCCACTGAAGCAATATCAGAGCTACAGTGGTGGGCAGAAAACGTTTGGCATAGTTTCAGCCCTATCTTTATCACTAACACTACTTTAGTTATTCAAACAGATGCCAGTGCTCAAGGCTGGGGAGCGGCTAACTCCATATCCAGCACAAGTGGTAGATGGACTAAACTAGAGTCATCATTACTACTTACAATGGGCATTTAACTATCTAGAGATGTTGGGCGCCTTTTATGGTTTAAAAGCATATGTATCTAATATGCAGCACTTGCATGTTCGGTTACAAATTGATAAATACTACGGTGATGGCTTATATTAACCATATGGGTGGCATAAAATCATTATCATGCGACAAATTGGTCAAAATGATTTGGCAATGGTATGTCGAAAGATATATTTGGCTATCAGCTACTTACCTACCAGGTAAGCTAAACACCCATGCCATGACAAAATTAAACGCCTGGGTTGCAAGTTTGAACAGACCTTACCTGGAACTGGGATTGTCCAAACAAACCATCACCACCATGTCGGCATCCCTTCGAACACCCACCAAGAGGCAGTACTTAACCAGCATCAAAAAAGGGAGAAGTACTGCCAGGAAACATGGACAACATACGCAACAGCTACAGCCACCAACATACTGGAGTACCTGGCCATCTACACCACGATGTAGGGATCAGCTACAGTGCCATCAACACAGCGCAGAGTGCTTTTTCTGCTTATCTCAAACCAGCGGCAGGACAACAGGCGATGGGATCCCATCCACTGGTGGTAAAACTGATGAAGGGCATTTACAATATCAAGCCCTAAGCCCAGGTATACCCATATTTGGGATATCAGTGTGGTCCTGACATATCTCAGGGAATGGCCACCAGCCATATCCCCCCGCCTCGAGCAAGCTACACTAAAGACGCTTAGGTTGATGGCACTTGTATCCGCTCAGAGGGTCCAGTCACTACACCTATTGCGACTGGACAACATGATCACAGCTCCAGACCAGATCTGTCGTTATCCAGCACTGGTCAAACAGAGCAGACCAGGAACACCTAATCCAGTTGTGGCTTACCCACCAGAACCACGGTTATGTGCCATGACCTACCTACTATCCTACATAGACACAACCAGAATATTCGAGGGAGATGAAAAGCCTTGTGGGTCAGTCACAAAAACCTTATGGTGGGGTACGAGCCAAACCATTGCGAGATGGCTCAAGCAGGTGCTAGAAACTGCTGGGATAAACACTAACATGTACAAATTTTATTCCACCGGGGCAGCATCCATGTCGACGGCTAAAGAATGGACATGCCTATACACCACATCCTGGCTACAGCAGGATGGTGGGAAGGGAAAAGACCGTTCAGAAATTTTATAATAAGCCGTTGGCAAAACCTGGTTTATTTGCAGTAAAGATTTACGAACTGCAAATATTTAATTTAAGCCCAGGGGAGCAACTTAATTCTCTGTTGTTATTGTTTAAAAAATACCATTGTGTTTTTCTACAAATAGACTCATTGGTTCATTACGATAACACTTCCTCCCTCAAGAACTTCGGCAGTGAGTGAAATGAAACTGTTACACGGTTTGAAATCACAGAGCTTTGAAATCTTCACGTAGTCACTCACGTGACTCCGAAGTAAAATAGTAAGATTAAACGAGAACTTACCAGTTTGAAGTTTGATCTGTATTTTATGAGGAGTTACGATGAGGGATTACGTGCCCTCCGCTCCCACCCTCATTATATGGATCAAACTAATAAATTGATGTCTCCTTATCTTTACTATGTTTACTTCAAAATAACTGTGTCTATCTGTGATTCCACACCGCTGCTTGGAAGTATGCCGCGCCTGCGCACTGAGCGGGTTCTTCACGTAATCCCTCATCGTAACTCCTCATAAAATACAGATCAAACTTCAAACTGGTAAGTTCCCGTTTAATCTTACTATTCTTGTTCCCAGTCTCTTCTAATTCCATCTGTTGTGGGTATTTCTATGTTTAAAATGATATTATATAAGTACGATATTAGATTAGCTGATTCCGCCTTTGTCTTCATTGCTTCATCCAGTAAATCGGAAGGCATATTATGATAATGTTTTGTGTATTTTTTCAGATAATCACGAATTTGAAGATATTTAAAATATTGGTTATTTTTCAAATTATATTTCAGTTGTAGTTGTTGAAATGATAGTAATTTTCCCACTTCATACAGATCTTCGAGCGTTTTGATTCCCCTTCTTTCCCATTGTATAAATGATTTGTCTATGATTGATGGTTTAAACGATGGGTTATTGACTATTGGTATTGAGAGATATAGGTTTCTTAATTTTAGATTCTGTTTTATTTGTTTCCATGTAAGTAGTAATGATGACTCTAGGTTAGTCCGTCTACCACCTGTGCTGGATATGGAGTTAGTCGCTCCCCAGCCTTGAGCACTGGCTTCTGTTTGGATAACTAAAGTAGGGTTAATGATGATGATAGGGCTGAAACTATGCCAAACATTTTCTGCCCACCACTGTAGTTCTGATATTGCTTCAGTGGGTAATTTCATGATCCGGTCATAGAAACATAGAAACATAGAAATTAGGTGCAGGAGTAGGCCATTCGGCCCTTCGAGCCTGCACCACCATTCAATATGATCATGGCTGATCATCCAACTCAGTATCCCGTACCTGCCTTCTCTTCATACCCTCTGATCCGCTTAGCCACAAGGGCCACATCTGACTCCCTCTTAAATATAGCCAATGAACTGGCCTCGACTACCCTCTGTGGCAGGGAGTTCCAGAGATTCACCACTCTCTGTGTGAAAAAAGTTCTTCTCATCTCGGTTTTAAAGGATTTCCCCCTTATCCTTAAGCTGTAACCCCTTGTCCTGGACTTCCCCAACATCGGGAGCAATCTTCCTGCATCAAACCTGTCCAACCCCTTAAGAATTTTGTAAGTTTGTATAAGATCCCCTCTCAATCTCCTAAATTCTAGAGAGTATAAACCAAGTCTATCCAGTCGTTCTACATAAGACAGTCCTGACATCCCAGGAATCAGTCTGGTGAACCTTCTCTGCACTCCCTCTATGCCAATAATGTCCTTCCTCAGATTTGGAGACCAAAACTGTACGCAATACTCCAGGTGTGGTCTCACCAAGACCCTGTACTACTGCAGTAGAACCTCCCTGCTCCTATACTCAAATCCTTTTGCTATGAAAGCTAACATACCATTCGCTTTCTTCGCTGCCTGCTGCACCTGCATGCCCACTTTCAATGACTGGTGTACCATGACACCCAGGTCTCGCTGCTTCTCCCCTTTTCCTAGTCGGCCACCATTTAGATAATAGTCTGCTTTCCTGTTTTTGCCACCAAAATGGATAACCTCACATTTATCCACATTATACTGCATCTGCCAAACATTTGCCCACTCACCCAGCCTATCCAAGTCACCTTGCAGTCTCCTAGCATCCTCCTCACAGCTAACACTGCCCCCCAGCTTAGTGTCATCTGCAAACTTGGAGATATTGCCTTCAATTCCCTCATCCAGATCATTAATATATATTGTAAATAGCTGGGGTCCCAGCACTGAGCCTTGCGGTACCCCACTAGTCACTGCCTGCCATTGTGAAAATGACCCGTTTACTCCTACTCTTTGCTTCCTGTTTGCCAGCCACTTCTCTATCCACATCAATACTGAACCCCCAATGCCGTGTGCTTTAAGTTTGTAAACTAATCTCTTATGTGGGACCTTGTCGAAAGCCTTCTGGAAGTCCAGATACACCACATCCACTGGTTCTCCCCTATCCACGCTACTAGTTACATCCTCGAAAAATTCTATAAGATTCGTCAGACATGATTTACCTTTTGTAAATCCATGCTGACTTTGTCCAATGATTTCACCACTTTCCAAATGTGCTGCTATCCCATCTTTAATAACTGACTCTAGCAGTTTCCCCACTACCGATGTTAGACTAACTGGTCTGTAATTCCCCGTTTTCTCTCTCCCTCCCTTCTTAAAAAGTGGGGTTACGTTTGCTACCCGCCAATCCTCAGGAACTACTCCAGAATCTAAAGAGTTTTGAAAGATTATTACTAATGCATCCAGTATTTCTGGAGCTACTTCCTTAACTACTCTGGGATACAGCCTATCTGGCCCTGGGGATTTATCGGCCTTTAATCCAATTAATTTACCCAACACCACTTCCCGGCTAACCTGGATTTCACTCAATTCCTCCAACTCCTTTGACCCGCGGTCCCCTGCTATTTCCGGCAGATTATTTATGTCTTCCTTAGTGAAGACGGAACCAAAGTAGTTATTCAATTGGTCCGCCATATCCTTGTTCCCCATGATCAACTCACCTGTTTCTGACTGCAAGGGACCTACATTTGTTTTAACTAATCTCTTTCTTTTCACGTATCTATAAAAACTTTTGCAGTCAGTTTTTATGTTCCCTGCCAGTTTTCATTCATAATCTATTTTTCCTTTCCTAATTAAGCCCTTTGTCCTCCTCTGCTGGTCTCTGAATTTCTCCCAGTCCTCCGGTATGCTGCTTTTTCTGGCTAATTTGTACGCATCATCCTTCGCTTTGATACTATCCCTGATTTCCCTTGTTATCCACGGATGCACTACCTTCCCTGATTTATTCTTTTGCCAAACTGGGATGAACAATTTTTGTAGTTCATCCATGCAGTCTTTAAATGTCTTCCATTGCATATCCACCGTCAACCCTTTTAGAATTAATTGCCAGTCAATCTTGGCCAATTCACGTCTCATACCCTCAAAGTTACCTTTCTTTAAGTTCAGAACCATTGTTTCTGAATTAACAATGTCACTCTCCATCCTAATGAAGAACTCAACCATATTATGGTCACTCTTGCCCAAGGGGGAACGTACAACAAGACTGATAACTAACCCTTCCTCATTACTCAATACCCAGTCTAAAATAGCCTGCTCTCTCGTTGGTTCCTCTACATGTTGATTTAGATAACTATCCCGAATACATTCCAAAAAATCCTCTTCCTCAGCACCCCTGCCAATTTGATTCACCCAATCTATATGTAGATTGAAGTCACCCATTATAACGGTTTTGCCTTTGTCGCACGCATTTCTAATTTCCTGTTTGATACCATCTCCAACTTCACTACTACTGTTAGGTGGCCTGTACACAACACCCACCAGCGTTTTCTGCCCCTTAGTGTTTCGCAGCTCTACCCATACCGATTCCACATCCTGCAAACTAATGTCCTTCCTTTCCATTGCGTTAATCTCCTCTCTAATCAGCAACGCTACCCCACCTCCTTTTCCTTTCTGTCTATCCCTCCTGAATATTGAATATCCCTGGATGTTCAGCTCCCAGCCTTGGTCACCCTGGAGCCATGTCTCCGTGATCCCAACTATATCATAGTCATTAATAGCTATCTGCACATTCAACTCATCCACCTTATTACGAATGCTCCTTGCATTGAGACACAAAGCCTTCAGGCTTCTTTTTACAACACTCTTACCCCTTATACAATTTTGTTGAAAAGTGGCCCTTTTTGATTTTTGCCCTGGATTTTCCGGCCTGCCACTTTTACTTTTCACCTTGCTACCTATTGCTTCTACCCTCATTTTACACCCCTCTGTCTCTACGCTCACACATTTAAGAAACCCGTTCCCTTTAACTCCATCCTCCACTAGCCCATTCGACACCCCACCCCCCATAATGACCTGCATGCCGTTTTAGTGCCTGTACCTTTGCTCTTTGTAAGTTTTGATAGTGCAAGGTCCAAATTGTGTAACCGGAAATGCTGCTACCATTTCCCCAATTACTCTTGCTACTTGTCGAATAGTTGGTTGCTCGTTGACCATTAAATTGTTGCATGATTGTGCCAATTCAGTTGTTTTGTCTTTTGGCAAAGTCACAGACATGTGGGCTGAGTTAATTGTGAAGCCCAAGTAGTCCATGGTTGTGGATGGCTTCAACTTAGATTTGTCTGGATGTAAGACAAATCCCAAGGTTTCGAACAACTGTTTGGTAGCTGACACAGCTGATCGCAATGTCGGGCATGCGTGCTGAGCGGGCTCTTCACGTAGTCACTCACGTGACTCCGAAGTAAAATTGGCATGTAGTATATGTAATGCTACAGTTGTTATGGGAGAGTTCAACATGCAGCTGGACTGGGAAAATCAGGTTGGTACTGGACCCCAAGAAAGGGAGTTTGTGGAGTGCCTCCGTGATGGATTCTTAGAGCAGCTTGTATTGGAGCCAACCATGGCGAAGGCAATTCTGGATTTAGTGTTATGTAATGAATTGGATTTGATAAAGGAACTTGAGGTCAAGGAGCCATTAGGACGAAGTGACCATAATATGGTCAAGTATAATCTACAATTGGAGAGAGAAGGGTGGATCAGAGGTGTCAGTGTTACAGTTGAATAAAGGGGACTATGGAGTCATGAGGGAGGAGCTGGCCAAAGTTGACTGGAAAGATACCCCAGCAGGGATGACAGTGGAACAACAATGGTAGGTATTTCTGGGAATAATTCAGAAGGTGCAGGATCAGTTCATTCCAAATACGAAGAAAGTTTCCAATGGGAGTAAGGGGCGACCGTGGCTGACAAGGGACGTCAGGGAAAATTTAAATGTAAAAGAGAAGACGTACAACATAACAAACATGAGCGGGAAGCAAGAGGATTGGGTAATGTTTAAGGAGCAACAGAAGATAACTAAAAAGGCAATACGGGGACAAAAGATGAGGTACGAGGGTAAGCCAGCCAAGAATATAAAGCAGGATAGTAAAAGCTTCTTTAGGTATGTGAAGAGGAAAAAATTAGTAAAGACCAAAGTTGAAGGCTGAAAAAGGTGAATTTATTATGGGGAACAAGGAAATGGCAGATTTCCTTCTTTGGATCTGTCTTCACTAAGCAGGACACTCCTGATATACTAGTGGCCAGAGGATCTGGGGTGACGGAGGAACTGAAGGAAATCCACATTTAGCAGGAAATAGTGTTGGGTAGATTGATGGGACTGAAGGCTGATAAATCCCCAGGGTCTGATGGTCTGCATCCCAGGGTACTTAAGGAAGTGGCTCTGGATATCGTGGATGAATTGGTGATCATTTTCCAATGTTCTATAGATTCAGGATCAGTTCATGTGGATTGGAGGGTAGCAAATGTTATCCCATTTTTTAAGAAAGGTGGGAGAGAGAAAACAGGGAATTATAGACCTGTTAGCCTGGCATCGGTGGTGGGGATGATGCTGGAGTCAATCATTAAAAGATGAAACAGCGGCATTCGGATAGCATTAACAGGATCGGTCCGAGTCAGTGGTTGGCAGACAAGAACCAAAGAGTAGGGATTAACGGGTCCCTTTTAGAATGGCAGGCAGTGACTAGTGGGGTACCGCAAGGTATTTACAATATACATCAATTATTTAGATGAAGGGATTCAAAGTATCATTAGCAAATTTGCAGATGACACAAAGCTGGGTGGCAGTGTGAACTGTGAGGATGATGCTATGAGAATGCAGGGTGATTTTGACAAGTTGGATGAGTGGGAAGGTGCTTGGCAGTTTAATGTGGATAAATGTGAGGTTATCCACTTGGGTAGCAAAACCAGGAAGACAGATTACTATCTAAATGGTAGGTACACATATATGCTGGAGAAGCTCAGCGGGTGCAGCAGCATCTATGGAGCGAAGGAAATAGGCAACGTTTCGGGCCGAAACCCTTCTTCAGTCTGAAGAAGGGTTTCGGCCCGAAACATTACCTATTTCCTTCGCTCCATAGATGCTGCTGCACCCGCTGAGTGTCTCCAACATTTTTGTGTACCTTCGATTTTCCAGCATCTGCATTTCCTTCTTGAACACCTCACTATCTAAATAGTGTCAATTTGTGAAAATGGGATGTGCAACGGGATCTGGGGTCATTGCTCATCAGTCAATGAAAATAAACATGCAGGTTCAGCAGGTTGGCATGCTGGCCTTCATTACAAGAGGAGTTGAGTATAGGAGCAAAGAGGTCCTTCTGCAGTTGTACAGGGCCCTAATCAGACCATTGTGTACAGTATTGGTCCCCTAATTTAAGGAAGGAAATTCTTGCTATTGAGGGAGTGCAGCGTAAGTTTACAAGGTTAATTCCCAGGATGGCGGGACTGTCATATGCTGAGAGAATGGAGCGGCTGGGCTTGTACACTCTGGAGTTTAGAAGGATGAGAGGAGATCTTATTGAACCATATAAGATTATATAGGGTTTGGACACGCTAGAGGCAGGAAACATGTTCCCAATGTGGGGGAGTCCAGAACCAGGGGCCGCAGTTTGAGAATAAGGAGTAAGCCATGTCGAACAGAGACAAGTGAACATTTCTTCACACAGAGAGTTGTGAGTCTGTGGAATTCTCTGCCTCAGAGCGCTGTGGAGGCTGGTGATCTGGATACTTTCAAGAGAGAGCTAGATGGGGCTCTTAAAGATAGCGGAACCACGGGATATGGGGAGAAGGCAGGAACTGGGTACTGATTGAGGATGATCAGCCATGATCACATTGAATGGCGGTGCTGGCTCGAAGGATCAAATGGCCTTCTCTTGCACCTATTGTCTATTGTCAATTGGCTCATCCCCGGATTGCGACTGGGTTCTCTTCCCGGGAGCTCTTTGTAATCCGAACGGTTTGCAAATGGGAAATGCCAAGGTAAGAACCGATTTCCCACTTGGTAGAAGATGCCTCCAGTCCCATAGCAACGGCCAAATGCATCTGCTGGACTCCCAAACTCTCTATTGGATAGATGGACTGTACATAAAGAGGGTGACCGTGCAGTGGGGAGGATCTGCATCTAAATGTAGAGCAGTAAAATAGTATAGGAAAAAACAGCAGATGCTGATTTACACCAATGATAGACTTAAAATGCTGGAATAACTTAGCAGGATAGGCGGCATCTCTGGATAGGAGGAATGGGTGATGTTTCGGGCCTATCTTCAGTGTAAACCAGCATCTGCAGTCCTTATATCACCTTCTCTATCTCTCGTTTGCCTCACCCCTGACTCTCAGTCTGAAGATGGGCCTAGACCCATAACGTCACCTGCTCCAGCATTTTGTGACTATCTTAAATGTAGAGCAAGATGGGGGCAAATGGCCAGGAAGGGAGACCAGATTAAGATGCAATGTTAAATTCCCATCTACAGGGGATCAGTTCTTCTCATTATGGTGGTGTTTAGTTTGTGCCCAGTCTGTATTGGAGAACTTTATGCTTATTATTGTCATGTGTACTGAGATAAAGTGAAAAACTTTGTTTTCAAAGGTCTTTTATTGTCACCTGTACCAATTAAGTTACAGTGATATTCGAATTACCAATTCGCCGTACAAAAAAATTAACAAGACACACAACTGCATAAACGTTAATATAAACATCCACCACAGCGGGTTCCTCACTGTGATGGAAGGCAATAAAGTCTAACCTTCTTCCCTCATTTTTCTCCTGCAGTCGGGGCAGTTGATCGATGTGTCGGGGCGATCCAAGCCCCCGCGTCGAGGCACTAGTATGGTGAAGCGTTTCAGGCTGTGAGTAGAATAAAATAACACTGCAAAGAACACGGTCCCCCATTGATGTGTGGGAAGGACCAGAACTGCATATGCTGGTTTGAACCAAAGATAGACACAAAATCTGGAATATCTCAGTGGGTCAGGCAGCATCTGGGTGATGTTTATGGTCGAGACCCTTCTTCAGACTGAGAGTCAGGGGTGAGGGAAATGAGAGCTATGGAAGACATTTGAAAGCAGATGATGATAAAGGAATAATAGATTGGTTCATTCGAAGGTAGATACAAAATGCTGGAGTAACTCAGCGGGACAGACAGCATCTCTGGTGAGAAGCTATGGGTGACATTTCAGGTCGGGACCCTTCTGCAGCCTAGAATGGTTCATTGTTGGCAGGGAAAAGATGACAACAAGGCATACAATCAGTAACATTAATCAGGACAGTGTAATCAAACCCGAAACATCACCTGCCCCTTTTCTCCAGGGATGCTGTCAGTCCCACTGAGTTCCTCCAGCCTTTTGTGTTTATCTTCGGTTTTTCATTGATCTTTGACATTGCCCTCCATGGTGAATAGAGCTTTTGGTATACAGGCCTTGTTTTCTCAGGACCGTATAATGCTGGGGAGGTCAGTTTCCGCGATGGACCGGGCAGTGTCCACCACCTTTTATAATCTCCTTCTTACCTGGGCTTTCGAGTTGCCAAACCTGGCCGTGATGAAACCAGTCAAAGATGCTGCCTTGTGCAGGTCCACCACCGATTTTCCGGCACCCTTGGTTCCAGAGCCTTTGTGGATTATCCTTTTTGCCGGACAAAAAGAGGTCATGGTCTCCAAGGGGAGTTCAATGGTACTGGAGCCGTCCACCTAGGCCACTGGTGGGCTGAGATATCGGCTCACAAAGTTGGCCGTGTAAGTGGGCAATTGGAACGGATCTGCCGGCTCTGGCCGCAGGGGGCAAATTCATCCCACCTATCGGCACAGAAGTCCCGGTGAGGTTAAGATCAGCCGCCTCACCCGGCCTGGGTACCACATTTTCAGGGGGAGTTCTGGGGGCATTTCAAGAGTGCACTTGTAATTTTGTCTGGACCACCAGTTGCCGCAGAATCAGTGGTGGACCTGTACATTGTGTGTGTTTGCGTATGCGCACTGCTTGATGTTAGTGTTTGAGGTATTTTTCCCGGGGTTGGTATGAATAGCCACTCATGGATTCAGTCAACACTGGGTAACTATCTCTCCTGCCTAGAGTCACACAACATGCAAGCAGGTCATTCGGCTCAACTAGTCCCACACTAGTCCCACCTGCCCGTGTTTGGCCCATAACATTCCTAAACTGTTCCTATCCATGTACCCGTCCATTATGCTTCACATATGAACCCTGTTAGAGGAAAGATGTTGTCAATCTGGAGGAGAGGGAGCAGAGAAGATTCACAAGATGTTGCCAGGACTCGAGGGCCTGAGCTATAGGGAGAGGTTGGGCAGGCTAGGACTTTATTCCATGGAGTGCAGGAGGCTGATTTTATAGAAGTGTATAAGATCATGAAAGGAATAGATTGGGTAAATGCACAGTATTTTACCCAGAATTGAGGGAATCGAGAACCAGAGGTGTGGGGGGAAAGATATAATAGGAACCTGAGGGGCCACTTTTTTACACAGAGGATAGAAGGTGTATGGAGCGAGCTGCCAGAGGAGGTAGTGGACTATAACAATATTTAAAACACATTTGGATGGATAGGGCAGGTTTAAAGGGATATGTACAAAATACAGGCAGGTGGGACTAGTGTAGCAGGGACATGTTGGTCGATGTGGACGTTGAGTTGAGAAGCCTGTTTCCACGCTGTATCTCTCTTTGAGCAGGTACGTTGAGTTATAAATTCACCGCTACTATCGAACTATCCATGTGAAACCACTTCCTTACTATTTTATGCTATTTGCGTATATCACACAGAGGGGAAATAATGCAGAGCTCAGGCAAGCGATGAAGTAATCAATTATTCCTACTCCGCAGCACGCCCCGTGTAAGAATTAATTAATAGACACTCTGTTCCATTATGTGGCCATTTAGAATGCGCAAGGCATTTTTGGCTGCAATCTTTCGAGATTTACTTTGGTAGTCTGAAGAAGGGTCACCCGAAACATCACGCATTCCTTCTCTCCAGAGATGCTGCCTGTCCCGCTGAGTTACTCCAGCTTTTTGTATCTATTTACGATGGATGTTGCCAGGACTTGAGGGCCTGAGCCATAGGGAGAGGTTGAGCAGGTTTGGTGTGCAGGAGGGTGAGGGCTGTCCTTAGAGAGGTGTACAAGACCATGAGGGGAATAGTAAAGTGAATGCAGTTATGCTGGGTTTGGGAATCAAGAACCAGAGGACATAGGTTGAAGGTGAGATGGGAAAGATGTAATTTCAGTCCCGAAACATCACCTGCCCCTTTTCTCCAGAGACACTGTCTGTCCCGCTGAGTTCCTCCAGCCTTTTGTGTCTATCTTTGGTTTTTCATTGATCTTTGACATTGCCCTCCATGGTGAGTAGAGCCTTTTGGTTCCAGAGCCTTTCTGGATTATCCTCCAAGACTTTACTGGCGAACCTACCTGATCTCCCGGTTGCTCAACATTTAATTCTCCTCCCATTCCCACACTGACCTTTCTGTCCTTGGCCTCCTCCATTGTCAGAGTGGGGCCCAGCGCAAACTGGAGGTAGGATTAGGACGATCAAATTGAAATTAGCTTCCTTGATGTTGTTGCCAGGAGATCTGTTTGAAGCAGATTAAATAATTTAGTGGGTTTAGCGTGAGCTTTGGCTGCAGCTCACTGCATTGGTCGTAATTAGCAATGTTGGATACACGTAAACATGTATGATTCCTGAGGCCTGAAATTAGGGTGGTTGGAGGTACCCAGTTGTCTGAGACTGGTTTCACTATTGATGCTAGTGTGGTGGTGATTGTGTGGAATTCTTTGCCACAGAAGGCTGTGGAGACCATCAATGGATATTTCAAAGGCAGAGATAGATAGATTTTTGTTTAAGAAAGAAACTGCAGATGCTGGAAAAATCGAAGGTAGACAAACATGATGGAGGAACTGAGAATGTGAGGCAGCATTTATGGAGAGAAGGAATAGGTGATGTTTCGTGTCGAGACCCTTCTTCAGACTGACAGAGATAGATAGATTTTTGATTAGTGCGGGTGTCAAGGGCTATGTGGAGAATGCAGGAGAACGGGGATACGAGGGAGAGATAGATCAGCCATAATTGAATGGCGGTGTAGACTTGATGGGCCGAATGGCCTAATTCGGCTCCGATCACATATGAACTTATGAACAGCACCTCTAATTTTGCCCCAGTGGTATGAACATTGACTTCTCTAACTTTAAGTAGCCCTTTCATTTCCCTCTCTCTCCATACCTCCCCTTCCCAGTTCTCTCATTAGTCTTACTGTTGTTGACTACATTTTATCTCTGTGCCCACTCTCATCATCACTCTGAAGGGTCTCAACATGAAACGTCACCCATTACTTCTCTCCAGAAATGCTGCCCGTCCTGCTGTGTTACTCCAGCATTTTGTGTCTTATCTTCAATTTAAAAGACATTTTGACAGGTCTGGAAATAGGAAAGGTTGAGAGGAATATGGGCCAAATGCAAGCAGGTGGAACTAGAGTTTGTACGTTCTCTCTGTGACTGTGTGTGTTTTCCCCGGGTGCTCCGATTCCCCCCCTCATTCCAAAGATGTGCAGGTGTGTAGATTAATTCTGAAAATTGACCCCAGTGAGTAGGGTAGACATAGTGTACGGGTGATCGCTGGTTGGCGCGTACTTGGTCAGCCTAATGGCCCGTTTCCATGCTATATCTCTAAAGTAAGCTTAGAAGGGATGACAGTGCATGATTTCACCACGTTGAGCAATACTCTCTGCATAATGGACATCACCACAATCCCATTTACTTGTCCATCATATGTTAACACCTCAGGTAACATTGACCCCTCGATCATAATTTACAGGAGCAGAATTAGGCCATTCGGCCCATCAAGTCTACCACCATTCAATTATGGCTGATCTATCTTTTCCTTTCAACCCCATTCTCCTGCCATCGCCCCATAACCCCTGACACTCGTTCTAATCAAGAATCTATCCTTAAAAATATCCAATGACTCCACAGCCGCCTGTGGCAATGAATTCGACAGATTCACCTCTGACTAAGCACATTCCTCATCTCCTTCTTAAAGGAATGTCCTTTAGTACTGAGGCTCTGGTCTTAGACCAGGGGTTGCCCACCTTTTTCATCCCATTTACCCTGGCAACTTTAATGGCACATTACAATATTATTTCACTTATTTATGAACAACTAATGATGAACAGATACCAGTATACCAGAACCAAACACAATCAGTCAATGAGAAAAAATATGTACAAATCCAGATTCAATAAATGTGCCCCCTGGGTAGGTGAAATGTACCCTCTGGGGGGTAAATTTACCCCAGGCTGGGAACCCTTGTCCGAGACTCTCCCATGAGTGGAAACATCCTATCCACATCCATACTGTTCAAACCTTTCACTATTTGGTACATTTCATTGAACTCCAGCCAGTACAGGCCCATTGCCATCATAAACACTCATCATAGATTAACCCACACATTCCTGGGATCATTCTCGTAAACCTCCTCTGGACCCTCTCCATAGCCAGCACATCCTTCCTCAGATATGGTGCATGAAATTGCTCACAATACTCCAAATGTGGCCTAACCAGCGCCTTATAGAGCCTCAGCATTACATCCCTGTTTTTGTATTCTAGCCCTCTTTAAATAAATGCTACTACTGCGTTTGCCTTCTTTATCACTGATTTGTCTTGCTGATTACCTTTTTGGGAATCCTGCACCAGAACTCCCAAGTCCTTTTGCACCTCCGATTTCTGGATTCTCACCCCATTTAGAAATTAGTCTACGCCGTTTTTCCCCATTCATCTTTCTCTCAAACTATGTTTTATATCATCCATTGAACTCCAGTTTTTAAGCATCTGTTCATTATTCATTCTGCCATAATTTGTTTCTGGCATCCTTATCCATCTCAATTAGCTCCCATCCCCCACATATGCTGAATCCTCCTTAGAGCTACAGCATGGAAACTGGCCCTTTGGCCCACCGAGTCCAAGCTGACCAACGATCACCCACACGCTAGTTCTATGTTATTCTACACGCTCGGGGACAATTCAAAGAAGCCAATTTACATTAGAGCTGCTGCCTCACAGCGCCAGATACCCGGGTCAGTTTAGTTTATTGTCACGTTTACCGAGGTACAGAGAAAAGATTTTTGTTGCGTGCATCCAGTCAGTGGAAAGACAATACATGATTACAGTCGAGCTATTTACAGCGTACAGATGCATGATCAGGGAATAATGTTTAGTGCAAGATAAACCCAGTAAAGTCCGATCAAACTCTAAGAGACCTGTTAGTTTGACTTCAGTAGTAGGTAAATTAATGGAAAAGATACTTAGAGATAATATATATAAGCATCTGGATAAACAGGGTCTGATTAGGAACAGTCAACATGGATTTGTGCCTGGAAGGTCATGTTTGACTAATCTTCTTGAATTTTCTGAAGAGGTTACTAGGGAAATTGACGAGGGTAAAGCAGTGGATGTTGTCTATATGGACTTTAGTAAGGCCTTTGACAAGGTTCCTCATGGAAGGTTGGTTAAGAAGGTTCAACTGTTGGGTATAAATGCAGGAGTAGCAAGATGGATTCAACAGTGGCTGTATGGGAGAAGCCAGAGGGTAATGGTGGATGGCTGTTTGTCGGGTTGGAGGCAGGTGACTAGTGGGGTGCCTCAGGGATCTGTGTTGGGTCCTTTGTTGTTTGTCATGTACATCAATGATCTGGATGAAGGTGTGGTAAATTGGATTAGTAAGTATGCAGATGATACCAAGATAGGGGGTGTTGTGGATAATGAAGAGGATTTCCAAAGTCTACAGAGTGATTTAGGCCATTTGGAAGAATGGGCTGAAAGATGGCAGTTGGAGTTTAATGCTGATAAATGTGAGGTGCTACACCATGGCAGGACAAATCAAAATAGGACGTACATGGTAAATGGTAGGGAATTGAAGAATACAGTTGAACAGAGGGATTTGGAAGTAACCGTGCATAGTTCCTTGAAGGTGGAATCTCATATAGATAGGGTGGTAAAGAAAGCTTTTGGTATGCTAGCCTTTATAAATCAGAGGATTGAGTATAGAAGCTGGGATGTAATGTTAAAATTGTACAAGGCATTGGTGAGACCAAATCTGGAGTATGGTGTACAATTTTGGTCGCCCAATTATAGGAAGGATGTCAACAAAATAGAGAGAGTTCAGAGGAGATTTACTAGAATGTTGCCTGGGTTTCAACAATTAAGTTACAGAGAAAGGTTGAATAAGTTAAGTCTTTATTCTCTGGAGCGCAGAAGGTTAAGGGGGGGACTTGATAGAGGTTTTTAAAATGCTGAGAGCGATAGACAGAGTTGATGTGGGCAAGCTTTTCCCTTTGAGAATAGGGAAGATTCAAACAAGAGGACATGACTTCAGAATTAAGGGACAGAAGTTTAGGGGTAACATGAGGGGGAACTTCTTTACTCGGAGAGTGGTGGCTGTGTGGAATGGGCTTCCAGTGGAAGTGGTGGAGGCAGGTTCGGTTTTATCATTTAAAAATAAATTGGATAGGTATATGGATGGGAAAGGAATGGAGGGTTTTGGTCTGAGTGCAGGTGGATGGGACTATGGGAAAATAATTGTTCGGCACGGACTTGTAGGGCCGAGATGGCCTGTTTCCGTGCAGTAATTGTTATATGGTTATATAAAGTTCACTAAAATCCGATTGAAGATAGTCCGAGCATCTGCATTGAGGAAGCGAGTAGCTCAAGGCCGCTCTCTGGTTGTTGGTGGAATGGTTCAGTTGCCTGATAACAGAAAGTGGGAAACATTAAGTTGGTGTGAAAGGGTATTCAATGGATGGTGTGAACTCGATGGTCCGAAGGGCCTGTTTCCATTCTGTATCTCTAAACTTAACTGACCGCAGGCCCGAGGAGTGATTGCAAACGACTGGTCAAATAATGGGGTAGCATTTTTCTAAGACACATCAAAATACTGGAGTAATTCAGCGGGCCAGGCAGCATCTGTGGAGAGAAGGAATGGGTGACATTTCGTGTCAAGACCCTTCTTCAAACTGAGAGTCAGGGGAGATGGAGTCTGGAGATATGGAAGGGTAAGGTGTGAAAATGACAGATCAAAGCAGACGATGCGGATCGAAGCGGAGCATTTTTCTAACACTTGTTTGTTTTCTGGTAACAGGTAACCCTTGTTAAATTCCTTTCAGTAGATCCTCAGTGCCACTCTGCTCAATACACCTAGCATCTGAAGTAAATACTTTTCCCTTCTCCAGGTGACCAACGAAGAGAGATCCCCATTCGTCATCTAGAAAGCCATGGCTAAACACAATCTGGATGACAATTGGCAGGAATATCATCTTGTCATGATCGTCTCCAAAGACAGAGGTGAGGAATAAAACATAGGTTTCTTGATGCTGTACAGTATTCCTCCTAAACTCAATGTGTTGGAGGAGCTCAGCACATCAAGGTTATTATATTAAACACTATGTTCAGCATATTAAGTTACAGAGAAAGGTTGAACAAGTCAGGTCTTTATTCTTTGGAGCGCAGAAGGTTAAGGGGGGACTTGATAGAGGTCTTTAAAATGATGAGAGGGATAGATAGAGTTGACGTGGATAACCTTTTCCCATTGAGAGTAGGGAAGATTCAAACACGAGGAGATGACTTGAGAATTAAGGGACAGAAGTTTAGAGGTAACATGAGGGGGAACTTCTTTACTCAGAGAGTGGTAGCTGTGTGGAATGAGCTTCCAGTGGAAGTGGTGGAGGCAGGTTCGATTTTATCATTTAAAAATAAATTGGACAATTATATGGACGGGAAAGGAATGGAGGGTTATGGTCTGAGTGCAGGTAGATGGGACATGGGGAGAATAAGTGTTCGGCACGGACTAGAAGGGCCGAGATGGCCTGTTTCCGTGCTGTAACTGTTATCTGGTTGTATGGTTATATGGTTATAAGGTGGCACAGCGGTAGAGTTGCTGCCTTACAGCATTAGAGACCCCAGTTCCATCCTGACTCCAGGTGCTATCTGTACGTAGTTTGTACGTTCTCCCATGACCGCAGGAGTTTTCTCCGGGTGCTCCGGTTTCCTCCCACCCTCCAAAGACATGCAGGTTTGTAGGTTAATTGGCTTCCATAAAATATTTGTCTCTGGTGTGTAGGATAGTGCTAGTGTACGGGTGATCGCAGGTCCACATGGACTCGATGGGCTGAAGAGACTGTTTCCATGCGTGTGACTACTAAAATACTGAACAAAATGAAACTATTCCCCTGTGGAGGGAATGGGCAGGTGACATTTCAGGTTAAAACCTTTCATATTGGATATGGAACCCACATCCAGTTCGGGTTGAGTCTGAAGAAGGGCCCCAACACAAAACGTCGCCTGTCCATGCCTTCCAATGAGTGGAAGCAGGCACTTTGGCCCTACATGCCTATGCCGACCAACATGCCACATCTACACTAGTCCCACCTGCCTGCGTTTAGCCCATGGCGCTCTAAACCAATGCTATCCATTTAGCTGTTCTGAAACATTGTGATAGTTTTCTTTAGAGATACAGCATAGAAACCACTGGCCCATTGAGTCCACGCCGACCATCCTTCACACTAGTTCTATGTGATCCCACTTTCTCTCCCACACCATACACAATAGTGACCATTTTTACAGAGGCCCATTAACCTACAATTGTAGATGGGATATGAAAGAATCAGAGCACCCGGAGGAAACGCATGTGGTCACGGGGTGAACGTGCAAACTCCACACATACAACAACTGTGGTCAGGATGGAACCCGGGTCTCTGGCACTGTGAGGCAGTGGCTCTGCCTGCTGAGCCTCTGTGCCGTGCACAGAAACAGCCCTTTCAGCATGCTGACCATCGATCTACATGTCCACACTAGTTCCATGTTATCCCACTTTCTTCTTCTTCTTTGTAGTTTTACGGCAGCCGGCATCCGCAATGTTGCATTGCTGCCACCTTCTGGCTTCATTCTACAGTACTCATGTCTTTATATTAGATCCTTTTTATAAGCCTAGAGGCCCTCAAGAAATCAAACAACAACTTTATTCCTTTTCCTTTCCCTCCACACTCTAGAATGTTCTTTACTGATATTTCTGTCAATCCAATTTTCCTCATTTCAATGATCATAAATCCTCTTTCTGTCTCATATCTCCTACATGCAACTAGGCCATGCTGAACTGTTTCTGGTTGATGGCATTCCTCACACAGCCCAGTAGGGTGTTTCCACGGTGATATCACACTGGCCAACGAACTAAATACCTTCTTTGCCCGGTTCGATACTGGCAACACCACCAGGTGTGGAATAACCCCGGCCATAGCAGAGGGACAGGCCTTAACACTGAGCACTCAGGGGGTACAGTGCGCTCTGCGTAGGATCAATCCACGCAAGGCTGCAGGCCCGGATGGAGTACAGGGAAGAGTATTAAAGGACTGTGCTGGACAGCTGGCGGAGGTATTCACGAGAATCTTCAATCTATCTCTATCTCTGGCAACGGTCCCCAAGTGCCTGAAAACAGCCACCAAAGTGCCGGTGCCGAAAAAGTCCAAAATCACCAACCTCAACGACTACCGGCCGGTTGCCCGGACTCCAATCCCCATGAAGTGCTTCGAAAGGCTGGTCCTCTCCCATATTGAATCCAGCATCCCTGCCTCACTGGACTCCCATCAATTTGCATACAGGGCAAATAGATCAACAGAGGATGCCATCTCTCTGGCCCTTCACACTGTCCTGACTCACCTGGACAGACAGGGCACGTATGTGAGGATGCTCTTCATTGACTATAGCTCTGCATTCAATACGGTCATCCCCACCAAGCTCACCACCAAACTCCACCAGCTAGGCCTCAGCTCACCGATATGCGCTTGGATCCTGAACTTTCTCACGGAGCGATCGCAGGCAGTAAGACTGGGGCAGCACCTGTCCTCCACCATCACCCTGAGCACCGGCACACCACAGGGTTGTGTACTAAGCCCCATGCTCTACTCCGTCTTCACTCACGACTGTGTCCCTGCATTCGACACCAACACCATCGTGAAGTTTGCAGACGACACAACAGTGATTGGGCTGATCACCAACGGTGATGAAACAAACTACAGAGCGGAGGTGCAGAACCTGGCGGACTGGTGCGCCAATAACAACTTGGCACTAAACACCTCCAAGACCAAGGAGCTGATTATTGACTTCAGGAGGTCCCATTCTGGAGAATACGCCCCAAGCTCCATCTACGGGGAAAGTGTGGAGAGAGTGTCCAGCTTTAAGTTTCTGGGCACTCACATTTCAGAAGACCTCACATGGTCCACAAACACCGCCGCGCTGGTCAAGAAGGCACAACAACGACTGTTCTTCCTGAGGACATTAAAAAAGACTGGGCTGCCCCAACAGCTGCTGACAACGTTCTACCGCTGCACCACAGAGAGCATACTAACGTATGGCTTCTCTGTGTGGTATCTCAGCTGCACGGAGGCGGAGAGGAGAGCTCTTCAGCGCGTCGTCAACAGAGCGCAGCGGATCATCGGGACAGATCTACCAGCCTTGGAGGGCATCTACCACACGCGCTGCCTCAGGAAGGCCCTCAGCATCCATAAGGACTCATCACACCCCTGCCACGGTCTGTTTCAACTACTTCCCTCCGGCAGACGTTACAAGGCCTTCTACGCCCGAACCTCTAGACTCAGGAACGGATTTATCCCATGAGCTATAGCGGCTCTGAACCGGCCCTAATGAGTGCCCCCCCCCACCCACTCCCTTTGGACAGTCTCCCTCAGATGGTCACGTCAATCAATTCAGCTTGCTTATTTATGTATTGTATTTATTTACCTTTCTTGTACATCAGTGGAGCTGCACACTAAATCTCGTTGCACTGACGTGCAATGACAATAAAAGATATATTATTATTATTATTATTATTATTATTATTCCCCAATATTTTTAATGTGCTGTTCAGGTGAGTGTGTCCTATCCTCAATCTTGCTAATACTACCTGTTCCCTCCTGTTCCCCCTCTTCTTGCTGTAATGCCCACTCTGTTTTGTATAGAGGTGTCTCTCCTTTGTCTCCTGTTCCCAGTATTGTTGCCATTCCTGATTTATTTTTCTTCCACACAATGTGTTTTCCTTCAGATTTGGATAGCTGTAAGTTTACCCCTATGTTTCTTTTTTTTACAGCCTCCTTTGCCAATTTATCCACCTTTTCATTCCCTAGAACACCGATGTGTGCTGGGACCCACAACAAAGTCACGTCACTGCCCCTCCTTGTCACTTGGCTTAATAGTAGCAGGAATTCATAAACTAAGTCAGGCCGCCTATGGGATGCACCAGACCCAATACTCTGGATTGCAGATAATGAGTCGCTACATATTACTACTTTACATGGTTGCACCTGTTCCATCCACCGAACTGCCATCAAAATAGCGTACAGTTCCACTGTATATACTGTCAAATAGTTGTTTGTTCTTTTGTAAAGCTCAACATTCATCCCCTGGACTACCACAGCCGCCCCTGTTGTTTCAGCTACTGGATCCTTTGATCCATCTGTGAAAATTAAGTGGTATTCCCTGTATCTATTATCTATATGGCTATGATATTCTGTCTTTAGGTCTGAATTTTTGTTCCTCCTTTTTGCCGCCCATATCTCCAGATCAACTTTTGGGATGTTCAGTAACTATATTGGCACAGATGGCCACAATACTGCAGGGCAGAACTCTTTGTCCTCTACTTCCATGTCCCTTGCCACAACTCCTCCAACCCAGCCGAAGCTTCCAGACTGAGCCACCCCTCTCTCCCAGCACTCCTGTACTACCTGTTTTGTTGGGTGGTTCTCTCCATGACCCTTAAGGCTTAGCCAGGCATTAGCCATTAGTTGTCTGCGGCGCAGTCTCAACGGCATCTCCCCAGTTTCCACCTGTAGTGCACATACAGGTGACGTCCGCACACCTCCTATACAGACTCTTAGAGCTTCCGCTTGGACTTTGTCCAACTCGGAGTTATCCCACTTTGTCATCCACTCCCTAGGGGCAATTTACAGAGACCAATTAAACAATTAGTGACAATTTACAGAGACCAATTAAACAATTGAAAATAGACATGCAGGTGCAGCAGGCAGTGGAAAAAAGCCAATTCATGGCAAAAGGATTTGAGTATAGGAGCAGGGAGGTTCTACTGCAGTTGTACAAGGTATTGGTGAGGCCACACCTGGAGTATTGTGTACAGTTTTGGTCTCCAAATCTGAGGAAAGGCATTCTTGCCTTAGAGGGAGTACATAGAAGGTTCAGCAGACTGATTCCTGGGATGTCAGGACTGTCATATGAAGAAAGACTGGATAGACTTGGCTTGTACTAGAATTTAGAAGATTGAGGGGGGATCTTATAGAAACTTACAGAATTCTTAGGGGGTTGGACAGGCTAGATGCAGGAAGATTGTTCCACATGTTGGGGAAGTCCAGGACAAGGGGTCACAGTTTGAGGATAAAGGGGAAATCTTTTAGGACAGAGATGAGAAAAACAGTTTTCATGCAGAGAGTGCTGAGTCTCTGGAACTCTCTGCCACAGAAGGTAGTTGAGGCCAGTTCATTGGCTATATTTAAGAGGGAGTTAGATGTGGCCTTTGTGGCTAAAGGGATCAGGGGGTATGGAGAGAAGGCAGGTACAGGATACTGAATTGGATGATCAGCCATGATCATATTGAATGGTGGTGCAGGCTCGAAGGGCCGAATGGCCTACTCCTGCACCTATTTTCTATGTTTCTATTATAATATTATTGAGTGTAAATCCAAGTGATGTAAACCCTTTTGTAGTATGCTGCAAGATTTGAGACGCTATTGCAACTAAGCCCCAC
This sequence comes from Amblyraja radiata, assembly GCF_010909765.2. NCBI lineage: Eukaryota > Metazoa > Chordata > Chondrichthyes > Rajiformes > Rajidae > Amblyraja > Amblyraja radiata. The sequence goes on along the minus strand of NW_022630127.1, from coordinate 217,676 downwards.
TCTGAATCATTTAGAATTCTATAACTTCTACAGTACATACCTTTAGAAAGGAGATGAGGATTTTCTTTAGCGAGAGGGTGGTGAATCTGTGGAATTCATTGCCACAGATGACTGAAAAGGCCAAGTCAATGGATATTTTTAAAACTGAGATTGCCAGATTCTTGATTAGTGCAGGTGTCAGAGGTTATGAGGAGAAGGCGGAAGAATGGGTGGGATGTAATGTTAAAATTGCACAAGGCATTGGTGAGACAAAATCTGGAGTATGGTGTACAATTTTGGTTGCCCAATTATAGGAAGGATGTCAACAAAATAGAGAGTACAGAGGAGATTTACTAGAATGTTGCCTGGGTTTCAACAACTAAGTTACAGAGATAGGTTGAATAAGTTAAGTCTTTATTCTCTGGAGCGCAGAAGGTTAAGGGGGGGACTTGATAGAGGTCTTTAAAATGATGAGAGGGATAGACAGAGTTGATGTGGACAAGCTTTTCCCTTTGAAAATAGGGAAGATTCAAACAAGAGGACATGACTTCAGAATTAAGGGACAGAAGTTTAGGGGTAACATGAGGGGGAACTTCTTTACTCAGAGAGTGGTAGCAGTGTGGAATGAGCTTCCAGTGAAAGTGGTGGAGGCAGGTTCGATTTTATCATTTAAAAATAAATGGATAGGTATATGGATGAGAAGGGAATGGAGGGTTATGGTATGAGTGCAGGCAGGTGGGACTAAGGGAAAAAAAATTGTTCGGCACGGACTTGTAGGGCCGAGATGGCCTGTTTCCGTGCTGTAATTGTTATATGGTTACATGGTTAATGGGTAGTAAAGCTAGTTTAGCGATTATTGAAGGGCAGAGTAAACCCGATGGGCCGAATGGCCTAATTCTGATCCTATGATTTACAAACTTATTCACTGGATATGTCGCTTTCTATTCGCAAAGCAAGACTGCAATGTAAATAAATGTAAAAACAAAGAACTGCAGATGCTGGTTTAATATCAAAGATAGACACAAAGTTCTGGAGTAATCCAGCGGGTCAGGCAACATCTCTGGAACAAATGGAAGGGTAACATTTCCGGCCGGGACCCTTCTTCAGACTGAATGTAGGTGAGGTGGGGGGAAGGAAGAGGTGAAGAGCTGGAGGTGAGAAAATCAGGAGCCATCAGGGTCGGCCACAAATGAGCTCAGATGGGGCGGTGCCTGGTAGGTCCATTGTTGACTAGTTGAAGGTGTGATCTCAAGAGAAACAATGTGGAGAACTGTGGTAAAATGACTAGGGAGGAGTAAGGGGGGCAAGGGTGGAGGGGGAATGGGTGTAAGATGAAGTTATTCAAAATTAGACAATTCAATGTTCATAGAGCAGTCCTGAACTATCTACCTCATTGGTGACCCTCGGACTATCCTTGATCGGACTTTGCTTGCTTTACCTTGCACGAACATTATTCCCTTATCATGTGTCTATACACTGTAACTGGATCATCATGTATTGTCTTTCTGCTGTCTCGTTAGCATGCAACAAAAATCTTGATGCTGTGCCTCGGTCCATGTGACAATGAACTAAACTGTAACTAACATGAAGCTATGTACAAGTTGCCCAAGTGAAATATGAAGTGCTGTTCCTCCATCTTGTGTTTGGCCTCACTCTGGCAGTGTAGGAGACCCAGGACAGAAAGCTCAGTGTGGATCAGGAATAGGAGTAGGATAAGACCATTCGGCCCATCAAATCATACTCCGCCATTCAATCATGGTTGATCTACTTCTCCCTCCTAACCCCATTCCCCTGCCTTCTCCCCATAACCCCTGACACCTGTACTAATCAAGAGTCTATCTCTGCCGTGTTCATTGACATGGCCTCAACAGCCTTCAGTGGCAAAGAATTCCACAGATTCACCACCCTCTGACTAAAGAAATGTCTCCTCATCTCCTTCCTAAAAGAACATCCTTTAATTCTGAAGGGGTGTTCAAAACAGGGATGAAGGTATAAGTTATTTGCCTTATATCACAGTGGGGAATGTGAGGTTGCTGAAACCAACAAGATGGTGGTGGTGCCTGCACGGGTGAGGACTCGGAGGGAGTGCGGTGTGTGCAGTGATCTTGGTGTTTACGGGGTCATGGCGCCATGTGAATGGGCAGCCTTTTGACTGTTCGTGTGGACAGGGACGGCAGAGAGAGTGTGGTAGCGGTCCGTACGACTCTGGTCACATCATGGTGAAGGAGCGTGTGTGTGACCCGAACACTAAACTGATGGCTGTGGATCTCCACTTATGCTGTGTGGCCTGGGGATTCTCACACGCCGCTGTGTGGCTGTTATTGTTTAATTTTAAAGTAGTTTTGTATCTTGTTGCTTTTTTCGTGTGACTATATAATAAACCAAATGTCACTGTACCTCGGTACACGTGACAACAAAGGACCATTGAAATGTTTGTTAGACGGGCGATCACGTGGGCCTCGTAGGCCTCATGTTCAGTGGAACGGTCGCCCAGTCTACGTTTGAAAATGTACTGATTGTTTTTTTTCTCTTCTGTCCCCAGCGGTGGTCATTCCAGACAACGGCAATGTATACTATGCGGTGGGCCCCACTGCCAACCGCGTAATCCTGAAGAAAAAGGACAACCGCAGGCAGCTAGGAAACTGGGATAACTAAATGTGGTGTGTAAAAGTGGTCTCGACATTCTGGCCAGCTTAGTATACAAGGGTTATTTTGTGTCTACATTGTGATCTGTGTCATGGAGGGGCAGTCTCAACTATCTGGAAGGTGGCTTTTATAGCTTTTCTGTCCTTTTATTCTGGGATAATGTTGGTATGTTCTGCATAATTCTCACACACACACACACACACACACACACACACACACACACACACTCACACACTCACTCTCCCACTATCTTGCCAACTCTCACTCACCCACTCAATCTCACTCCCTTACTCTCACTCTCACTCACCCGTCCCTCACTCTCACTTATCCACACTCACCCACTCTCACTCTGACTCACTCTCGCTCTGGCTCACTCTCACTCTGACTCACTCTCACTCACCCGTCACTCACTCTCACTTATCCACACTCACCCACTCTGACTCACTCTCACTCACCCGTCACTCACTCTCATCCGTCACTCACCCGTCATTCACTCTCACTCACCCGTCACTCACCCGTCACAAGTGAGGTTTCTCGGAGAAGTCTCTCATGCAGCATGTCATCTCTTATGCCTCATATTATTCTATCACTTATCAGTGAATCCTTCAACTCTCTGAAATTGGAATGAGCTGCCAAGAGCTTCAGTTCTGTTTGGAACAAATGTCTCCCCTCTTCTTGGCTCCTTGTAAAGAATCAATACCTGTCGATGGTCTCGTTCCTCACGGGTTAACAATGCTGTTCAAAAGCATCGAGAGCCTGCACTAGCGTCACTTCTTGTACGTTGCCATCCGGTGTCCGTGTCCCTCGCGGTTTTATCGTTTGGTAGAGCTCTCTCCCTTGTGGTCCAACTATTTACATGAGCATTTTCCTCTTTATCTTATCATCCTTCCCTGCCATGCTCAAATCAACCTCGAGCTCAAACTCATCCCTCCATTGTCTCCACTCCATTGGCAGGTCCATTATATATCCGCATTCAGACTTCTTCAGCGATTCTTCCATCTTCACCTTTGCCTTCTAGAAGTAAGCATCACTTGGTTATTGGTCTTATTAAAACATTGTTTTTAGTTTGAAGTTGTACCGTCCGCACCAAACCCATAACGTCAGACATAATACCATATATTGTCCAAAACACAAAGCCCAAAGTTTGACAGCATGAAACGTTTCCCTTCACGTCCAATCAATTCATGGATATGTTGTTACAATGATGTTGAAGTGTGAAAATCATTCGAGAGAATAATAGGATTTTTAGCAATAACGTTCACTATGATGTTTTGTTTAATATCTGGATCATTAGCAGAGGTTTCAAATCCCAGCTCATGTTTTGGCCATTCTCTGTCTGGCTTACAGAGACACTCTGGTCCATTGATCCATCTCTTATTGTTTAAGAAGCGGTCTGCTGTCAGTCCTCTGGAAGCTTTATCCGCTGGATTTTCTTTTGTGTTAAAATATTTCCATGAATGAAACATCAGTAGCTCCCAATGCTCTTTCCATTACCAAATTGTCTTTGTACAAATCTAACTCTCTGGTCTCTTTGGCTCTATCATCTGGTAGAATGCTTCCAATACAACGCGACTGATGCTGATCCACTTGGAAAGCATGAATCCTCCCTTATTGCAGAGGTAAGTCAGATGTTTTACCATTTGAATTGCTTGATGCTCAGTAGACATGGATTTTAAACAATCACCCACATAGAAATGATTCTTCAAAGAGGTTATCATTCCACTGTAAAATGAACTTTGTTGTCCTCTGCGGTCTTCTTTGATGCAAAGTTCACACAACTTGGTGATGACACTGATCCAAAGAGATGTACCTTCATCTTGTATTGTTGTACATCCCCTTCAGGCCACCATAAGAATCACAGGTAGTCAATGTGTTTTTCTGATACTTTAACGATGAAAAATCGCTCTGATTTCAGCCATCAAAGCAATTGGTTCTTGTCTGAATTTAATGAGAACTCCAATGAGTGAGTTGGTAAGGTCTGGACCTTGCAGCAGTTGACAGTTGAGTGATGTTCCTTTGATGACTGTAGCCCAGTCAAAGATCATCCTCAAAGTCCCTTTCTTCGAGTGATACACCCCATGGTGCGGAATGTATCATAGCTCTCCATCACTTCGATTCAGTGTATGCCGCGGTATGGGAAACGGGAAGTAATCTGTTGAAATTAAAAGAAGAGGTTGAACAGTCAAATTCCTCTTCACCCTCATGGAATTTACTGGAGAACCTAGCTCCTCCCTATGTACATCCATCACCCGAAATAGCGCCGCCAATTCAACCCCCGCCCCCACTCGTGGCGACGGGAGTGGAAGAGGTGACACCCGGGTCCGCTCTGGTGGTAAAGAGAAAGGTCAGGGTAAAACGAGAATTTAATGATGATGTTACTGACAGTGATGACACCGACAGTGACCTACCGGACCCCAGGAGTGAGGAAGAAAAGGGAGTAAAGAGACAGGAGGTGGTCGGGGTAGATGAATTAAATCCCCCGTCACCAGGAGAGGGAGTCAGAAGGTCAGACAGAGTAAAAAGAAGATCGGTAAAAATTAGACCCCTAAGAGAGGTGCCCATGGGAGGACCCCAAGGGGGAATGGGGTTTGTTAATGTCCCCTTAACCAGTACTGAAGTGAGGAATTTCATGAAAGAAATGAAAAGCCTCCTAGGGGATCCTTTAGGTCTGGCAGAGCAGTTAGATCAATTCCTTGGGCCAAACACTTATACATGGGAGGAGTTGATGGCCATTATGGGGAATCTCTTCACATCAGAGGAGAGGCAAATGATTAGGGCAGCAGCAATGAAAAAGTGGGAACAGGAGAACCCTCCAGGGCAGCAGAATGCGGCGGCAGCAGATAAATTCCCAGTACAAGAGCCAGATTGGTACAAGGGAACAGCAGCGGGACGAGGGAATATGAAGGAACTGCGGGATATAATTGTAAAAGGGATAAGAGAGGCAGTACCCAAAGGACAGAATTTCGAGCGAGCATTTGAGAATGGACAGCAGAAAGAACTCAGGAAGAACATGCAACAGTATTCCGGAATAGACCCGGACTCAGGGGCAGGATAACAATTGCTTAGGGCCAATTTCGTGACCAAATCCCAGTCTGATGTGAGGAAAAAATTAGAAAAGATGGATGACTGGAATGAGAAACCACTTCCTCAGTTGCTCACAGATGCCCAGAAAGTGTACGTGAGGAGAGATGAGATAAAACAGAGGGGGAAGGCACTGATTATGATGCAGGCTGTAAAGCGAGTGGTAGATGTTAAGGAACAGGTAGGTACAGGATGGAGAGGGAATTACTGTAGAGGTAGAGGAGGATATGGTAGAAGAGAGGGAGAAGGATATGGTAGAAGAGAGGGAGAAGGATATGGCAGAAGAGAGGGAGAAGAATACGGCAGGGATCGGGAAGAGACAAATACGGAACCACGTTGGAGGATGGGACCTATAAGATGTTATTATTGTAACAAAGGAGGACACATACAAAGGGAATGCCCTGAGCTTGTAGCGGAGTTCCGCACGTACAGTATAATGGAAAATGAATAGGGGGGGTCAAGGGTTAGGCGTCCCTGGGGTTAGGGGGCTACAGAAGGGAACCTCTGATAAATTTAAAGATAGGACTCCAGGGAGAGGATATGGTGTTTATGGTAGTTTCAGGAGCGGAGCGATCACGTGTAATCAAAGTACCCGCAGGTATGGAGGCAGGACAAGGGAGAATAAAAATTACCGGGGTTGGGGGAACTGTGATGGTAGCTCCCGAGATAGGAGGAGTAAATGTAAGGTATGAACACCGGGAGGCAGTAGAGGACCTGATCTTAGTCCCTCAGGCTGGTGTAAATTTAATGGGCAGGGATTTACAAATACAATTGGGAATAGGTACAGCACCGATAGAAGGAAGAATAGTGGTTCAGCTGTATGCTCTAAGAGAGGTGGATGAGCAAAGAATTAATGATCAAGTATGGGCCAAGTAAGGAAACAGAGGAGGTTTGCAAATACCCCCTCTTCAAATAGCATTAAAAGATGGTGCAGACATAGTACGAGTAAGACAGTACCCCATTTCGACCGAGGGACGAAAAGGCTTACAACCAATCATTGAGAATTTATTAGAGGACAATACAATACAATATAATACAATACAATACCTTTTATTTGTCATTTGAACCTCACATGAGGTTCAAACGAAATTTGGTTTCTGCAGCCATACAAAAAAAGAACCAAGACACACACCAACACAATTCGATTCACATAAACATCCATCACAGTGAGTCCTCCTCACTGTGATGGAAGGCAAAACGTGTCTCTCCCCTGCTCTCCATTCCTCTCCCGAAGTCGAGGTCAAAGCACCCGGCGGGCGCTAGCAAGTCCGCGGCTACTCAAAGCCACGCCGGGCGATGTAGGGCCCTGCCCCGGGTCTTGATGTTGGAGCCCCCGGCGGGTTAATGGAACCATCTATGTCCCCCTACAATACTCCGATCCTACCAGTCAGAAAGACCGACGGGACGTTTAGACTCGTACAGGACTTGAGGGAACTGAACAAGGTGGTCCAAGCTCGACACCCGACACCCGCCTAACCCTTACACCATCAATGGACGGATACCCCCAAGCCACAAATGGTTTAGTGTGGTAGATTTAAAGGATGCCTTCTGGAGCTGTCCGCTGGCAACAGTGAGTAGAGACTTATTCGCCTTTGAATGGGAAAACCTAAAAACCGGGCGAAAGCAACAATTCCGGTGGGCGGTGCTCCCTCAAGGTTTTACAGAATCACCAAATTTATGCAGCCAAATTCTAGAGCAGGTATTGGAGGATTTCCCAGGTCATGGGGAAACGCAACTATTACAGTAAGTGGATTACCTCCTTTTGTCAGGAGAGAGAGAAGATGAAGTAAGGGACGCCACGATAAGCCTGTTAAACTTCTTGGGAAGGAAGGGGTTAAGAGTGTCCCGTAACAAGCTTCAATTTGTGAAACAAGAGGTAAAATATCTGGGACATCTGATAAGTGGAGGAAAGAGACGAATAAACCCCGAAAGGATAGCTGGGATCACGGGAGTACCACTACCAAAGAATAAGAAAGAGAACCGAAAATGCCTGGGATTGATAGGATACTGTCGACTGTGGATAAATGATTACTCCAGACAAGTAAAATTCCTGTATGATAAATTGGGAGAAGAAAAAGACAAAGTTCAGTGGACCCCAGAACAGGAAGAGGGAATTTGGGAAATTAAAGAACAGTTTGATTACTGCTCCCGTGTTGGCTCTGCCCTCAGTAGAACAACCTTTCCACCTGTTTGTAAATTTAGACAAGGGGGTGGCACTAGGGGTACTCACCCAGAAAAGAGGGGAAAATCGACAGCCAGTGGCCTTCCTCTCGAAAATATTAGATCCAGTCTCCAGGGGATGGCCGGGATGCATACAAGCGGTAGCAGCTACCGCAATATTGGTGGAAGAGAGTAGGAAATTATCCTTTGGAGACACTCTGGTTGTTTCTACACCACACACAGTAAGAACCATACTCACTCAGAAATCCAACAGATGGTTAACAGACTCTAGACTTTTAAAGTATGAGGCCATCCTGATGGAAAAAGACCATTTGATGATAATTACGGACAAGAACTATATATAACCATATAAAAATTACAGCACGGAAACAGGCCATCTCGACCCTTCTAGTCCGTGCCGAACACATATTCTCCCCTAGCCCCATATACCTGCGCTCAGACCATAACCCTCCATTCCTTTCCCGTCCATATAACTATCCAATTTATTTTTAAATTATAAAATCGAACCTGCCTCCACCACCTTCACTGGAAGCTCATTCCACACAGCCACCACTCTCTGAGTAAAGAAGTTCGCCCTCATGTTACCCCTAAACTTCTTTCCCTTAATTCTCAAGTCATGTCCCCTTGTTTGAATCTTCCCTACTCTCAGTGGGAAAAGCTTATCCACGTCAACTCTGTCTATCCCTCTCATCATTTTAAAGAAATCTATCAATTCCCCCCTTAACCTTCTGCGCTCCAAAGAATAAAGCCCTAACTTGTTCAACCTTTCTCTGTAACTTAGTTGCTGAAACCCAGGCAACATTCTAGTAAATCTCCTCTGTACTCTCTCTATTGTGTTGACATCCTTCCTATAATTAGGCGACCAAAATTGTACCCCATACTCCAGAATTGTCCTCACCAATGCCTTGTACAATTTTAACATTACATCCCAACTTCTATACTCAATGCTCTGATTTATAAAGGCCAGCACACCAAAAGCTTTCTTTACCACCCTATCTACATGAGATTCCACTTTCAGGGAACTGTGCACAGTTATTCCCAGATCCCTCTGTTCACCTGCATTCTTCAATTCCCTACCATTTACCATGTACGTCCTATTTTGATTTGTCCTGCCAAGATGTAGCACCTCACACTTATCAGCATTAAACTCCATCTGCCATCTTTCAGTCCACTCTTCCAACTGGCATAAATCTCTCTGTAGACTTTGAAAAATCTACTTCATTATCCACAACCCCACCTATCTTAGTATCATCTGCATACTTACTAATCCAATTTACCACACCATCATCCAGATCATTGAAGTACATGACAAACAACAGTGGACCCAACACAGATCCCTGTGGCACCGCACTAGTCACTGGCCTCCAACCTGACAAACAACCATCCACCATTACTCTCTGGCATCTCCCATTCAGCCACTGTTGAATCCATCTTGCTACTCCACCATTAATACCCAACCATTGAACCTTCTTAACCAACCTTCCATGAGGAACCTTGTCAAAGGCCTTACTGAAGTCCATATATACAACAACCACTGCTTTACCCTCATCAATTTCCCGAGTAACCTCTTCAAAAATTCAAGAAGATTAGTCAAACATGACCTTCCAGGCACAAATCCATGTTGACTGTTCCTAATCAGACCCTGTTTATCCAGATGCTTATATATATTATCTATAAGTATCCTTTCCATTAATTTGCCCACCACTGACGTCAAACTAACAGGTCTATAATTGCTAGGTTTACTCTTAGACCCCTTTTTAAACAATGGAACAACATGCGCAGTACGCCAATCCTCCGGCACTATTCCCGTTTCTAATGACATTTGAAATATTTCTGTCATAGCCCCTGCTATTTCTACACTAACTTCCCTCAATGTCCTATGGAATATCCTGTCCGGACCTGGAGACTTATCCACTTTTATATTTCTCAAAAGTGTCAGAACCTTAACCCGTCCCAATTCCTGTATCCAGCAGAGAAACAGGGTGACAAGGAAGAGGACCCAGTACACTGCTGTAGTGAAATAATATATTTACAGACAAAAAGTAGAGAAGACTTAGAAGAGCAACCTCTGGCTGAGGGCAGCCGGTGGTTTATAGATGGATCCTCCAAGTGCATCGATGGAAAAATACATAGTGGGTAAGGTATAGTGAACGTGGAAACTATGGAGGAAATTGAAAGCGGCAGGCTGCCTGGTAGTTGGTCAGCTCAATCTTGTCAATTGTATGCATTAATGAGAGCTTTAGAATGATTGGAGGGGAAGGAAGGAACAGTACATACCGATTCAAAATACGCGTTTGGAGTAGTACACACCTTTGGGAAGACCTGGAAAGAGCGAGGAATGATAACAACTCGAGGGAAAGAATTAGCGCATGAGCAATTGGTAGGACAGACACTGGAAGCCTCGCAAAAACCAGAACAAATAGCCATAGCACATGTGGCAGGGCATCAGAAGGGTAAAACCCTGGAGGCCAGAGGAAATAGGGCAGTGGATGAGGTTGCAAAAAGAGCAGCCACAGAACAGATGGTAGAAATGAAGTCACTAATACCTTTAAGGGAACCAGAGGAAAAGATACCTATCTTTGGTGAGAAAGAACAGGAAAACATGAAAGAAATGGGGGCTCAGCGTACTTCAAATGGGAAATGGTGGACACCAAATGGAAAGCAGCTATTGAAGAAAGAAATAATGAGGGAGTTATTAGGGAGATTACATGGACAAAGCCATTGGGGAACTCAAGCCCTCTGTGACACCCTCCTCAGAACCTACGCTTGCCGTGGGATGTTTACCATGGCCAAACATGTCATAAGGGGCTGTGTAATATGCCAGCGAATTAACAAGAAAATCATGAGAGCAGCCCCAGGAGGACAACCATTAGCAGTTAGGCCCTTCCAAAGAATTCAGATAGATTTCACCGAGCTGCCCCGGGTACGAACATGGAAGTACCTGTTAGTGGTAGTGGACCATTTCACCAGATGGGTAGAGGCATTCCCCACGGCAACTGCCACCTCACAGGCGGTAGCCAAGATATTATTAGAACAAATTATACCCAGATATGGGATTGTGGAAACAATAGACTCAGATAGAGGGACCCATTTTGCCTCCAAAACACATGAAATGATATGTGAAGCACTGGGAATAGAATGGAAATTGCATACACCATGGCATCCCCAGAGCTCAGGAAAGGTGGAAAGAATGAATGGCACCTTAAAGACCCAAATCACCAAGTTGATAGAGGAAACGAGACTCCCCTGGACTAAGTGCCTCCCGATAGCCCTGTTGAGAATCCGAACGGCACCTCGAAAAGACATAGGGATATCACCATATGAAATGTTATTCGGGCTCCCATACTTAGGGAAGATAGAAGGAGTCCCAACAATGCAAGGGAACGATGTGTTCCTGAGGAACTTTTTACTGGCAGTGTCCCAATCTCTTGCAGAACTAAAAATTAAAGGATTGCTGGCCCAGAGCCCACCACTGGACTTCCCGATTCACTCAGTCAAGGCTGGAGACTGGGTATTAATAAAAACGTGGAAAGAAGAAAAGCTGCAACCTAAGTGGACTGGACCCTACCTGGTATTACTAATCACCGAGACAGCAGTACGAACAAAAGAGAAAGGGTGGACACACGCAAGTCGTGTTAAGGGTCCTGTGGAGACCCCACCAGACAATATCAGCCCGTGGACTGTGCGCAAAGGAGAGGAACCATTGACTTTAATATTTACCAAGAACCCGCAGGAAAAATGAAGATTTTGTGTTGGTGGGTCGTGTGTTGGGTGGTTACCCAACTTGTAAGTAATGTAACATGCATAAAAATCACAATACCACAGAATAGAAGGTCCACCACCATCCCATTTAATGTATGTAAAGGAAAATGGTGGTGCGGCTATAGAATGTATGTATGCACCCATCACTGTAAAGATTGGCACGCGGTGTTTACTTCATCAAAATATGGGTGGCATCGGACCACCTATCAAACTGATAGGTGGAGAGTATATCAAAACCCGAACGAGAAATTGCCAGGACGCGTGTATGTGAGCATACAGAGTGTCCAAATACAGGAAAGTGGTAGGTATTGGATATGTGCAGATAAAACAGGGAAGGACGTATGTCTGAAGTTTGAGATAGAAGTAAAGCGAGATGGGAAGATGGGAAGATACGAGGATAGGGGAGAGGTGTTCAAGATAGATGACAGTCAGAATAGGGATCCCGGGGCAACACCAGCACCACCAGTAGTCAGCAATGTCACCAGAGAAAATGAGTCTAAGGATCTGAAGATAATGATAGTAGCAGAAGAAACAGGATTAAGGCAGTTATATGAGAAGGGAATACCAACAGGGGAAAAGGAGCCAACACCTGACTTGCCTGGATGATGTACACAGCCAGAAGTATGCACGAACCAATTGTTACGCCTGCGCCGGAGCTAGGCCTCAGCTGGTCCCAGTACCATGTCCCCATAATTGGGATAGAACACCTAGGGCTATGACATGTATACTACAGCTATTCACGAATCCCCTCTTACCAAAAAAATGCGATATGCCAGAGTTATCATTACCTATTTCCGACCAGCAACAACAATACGAAGGGCCGAAGGGAAGACCCTCGACCTCCTCCATTTACCATTCCTTTTGGGGAGGAGGGGTTTGAGTGCTATACAAGAAATAACCCAGAGGGACAGGACATGGGGGAGGTGCTCAACTGCAATCAGATGTATAACATAACGGCTGAGGAACAGGGGCCGCTGTTCAATAGCCCCTGGCTGAAAAAGCGGATAGTCAGTAGAGCCGATGTCTGGTGGTGGTGCGGGGAGAATACCCTGTGGCCCCGGTTACCGGGGTCATGGACGGGAACCTGTACCTTTATACAACTGAGGATGCCCTTCACCATAGCAGTAGAACATGCTGTTGAACTCAATAAAGGAAGCCGACGACAAAAGAGAAAGGTGAGAGGAGTGCCAAGAGGGGTACCCGATGAATTTAAAGCCAGAAATCAGATAGCTGCGGGCTTTGAGTCCATACTCTTCTGGTGGTCCACAATTAAAAAAAATGTGGACTGGATCAACTACTTATACTACAATCAACAACGCTTTATAAATTACACTCGAGATGCAGTTGAAGGATTAGCGGAACAACTGACAGCTACCAGCCAAATGGCCTGGCAAAATTGCATGGCCTTGGACATGCTACTGGCTGAGAAGGGAGGGGTGTGTGTAATGTTTGGCGAACAATGTTGCACATTCATCCCCAACAACACTGCTCCGGATGGGTCAGTGGGGTCACGGGTCCGGGGGGAGAGAGAGACCGCTTCCAGGAGCTCCCGCAATGCGACTTCTCCAGCCCGTGTCGCGGGGTTGGAACGACCTGGAGCGGGGACATACATCGCCCGGCATGGCTTCATGGCCGTGGGACATTCCAGCGCCCGCCGGGGATCCAACTTCGAGACTTCTAGACCGGGAGCGGGGCCGTAAATTGCCCGGCACTGCCTAAAATGGCCGTGGGACTTATCATCGCCCGCCTGGGGCTTGAACATCGGGAGAGTCATGGGGAACAGGGGAGAGAAAAGACTTTGCCTTCCATCACAGTGGGTCCACTGTGATGGATGTTTGTGTGAACTAAATTGTGTGTATGTCTAGGAATTGTCTTTGTTTGTATGGCTGTGGAAACAGAATTTCGTTTGAGCCTCACTGAGGCTCAAATGACAATAAATGGTATTGTATTGTATTGTATTGTCAAGAGCCCTAGCAGGTCTCGCTTCTCTGTCTATCGAATTAACCATATAACCATATAACAATTACTGCACGGAAACAGGCCATCTCGACCCTTCTAGTCCGTGCCGAACACGTATTCTCCCCTAGTCCCATATACCTGCGCTCAGACCATAACCCTCCATTCCTTTCCCGTCCATATAACTATCCAATTTTGGCTGAGAACTCTGGAGTAGACACCTCCTGGACCAGGTTTCTAGAATCCTGGTTTGGGAAATGGAAGCACATCTTTACATCAGCCCTAACATCAGTGATAGTCATGCTGGGGTTACTGTGTCTGTTCGGATGTAGTATCATTCCCTGCGTACGGGGATTGGCTCAGCGATTGATAGAAACAGCCCTGACAAAGAACAGTGCTGCCACCATAATGGCCTTCAGGACACAGTATGACCAACGAGAGGAGGATAGGGAGGTGAAGAATCTGCTGCTAGCATTAGAAAAGGAGGAGATAGTGTAAATCAAGGGTGCGTAGCAAAAAGAAAAGTATGGATTGTGAGGAAAGAGTTAATAGACATGGTTGATTTAGACTAAGGATAGAAAAATATAACTTAGAAATAAATAAGGTGTCAGCAGAAGCCAGACTGCTAGTAGAATAGAAGGTAACGATATACAGAACAGAGAGAAATTCTAGATAAAAAGTAGCAATATAAATACTTCAGGAGTTTTAAGAGAAAATAGAACAAAGGAAAGGTTACGAGGTCACGCTCAACTATGCATGCTTGATGAGATTACATGAATATTAACTCACGCCCACTATGACAAGATGCCTAATTTAAATGCACATGCGATGCACGATAGGGGAGGTGTCTTTGACGTTCTCGTGGGGAACTGGGCTTTATGTTATGATTGGAAGAAGCTCAATGGGGAGGGATGAGGGTGTGATAATAGTGAAATGAAATGTATAAAGATAGAAGACATCCCGACCCTCGGTGTGCCTCTAGGGGGCAGCAGAGGAGAGGCACCTTTTCTGCAGAATATGAACTTAATTTCTTTGCCTGAATTTGTCTCTAAAGCGTTTGTGATTTTGAATCTCACACTCTTAAATATAGCCAATGCACTGGCCTCAACTACCTTCTGTGGCAGAGAATTCCACAGATTCACCACTGTGTAAAAAATAATTTTCTCATCTCGGTCTTAAAAGACTTCCCTCTTATCCTTAAACTGTGACCCCTAGTTCTGGATGTCCCCAACATCGGGAATAATCTTCCTGCATCTAGCCTGTCCAACCTCTCAAGAATTTTGTAAGTTTCTATAAGATCCCCCCTCAATCTTCTGAATTCTAGCGAGTACAAGCCGAGTCTATCCAATCTTTCTTCATCTGAAAGCCCTGCCATCCCATTCAGAAGCATCTCTGGAGAAGGATATTGAATTATGTGAAGTAAGGGAAACAAGTAGAGTAGCTATGGAAACTATGAGATTCAAAGAAGAGGAAGTACTGACACTTTTGAAAAATATAAAAGTGGATAAGTCTTCAGGTCCTGACAGGATATTCCCTGGGACATTGAGGGAAGTTAGTGTAGAAATAGCAGGGGCTCTGACAGAAATATTTAAAATGTCATTAGAAACTGGAATAGTGTCGGAGGATTGGCGTAATGCGCATGTTGGTCCATTGTTTAAAAAAGGTTCTAAGAGTAAACCTAGCAATTATAGACCTGTTAGTTTGACGTCAGTGGTGGGCAAATTAATGAAAAGTATACTTAGAGATAATATATATAAGCATCTGGATAAATAGGGTCTGATTAGGAACAGTCAACATGGATTTGTGCCTGGAAGGTCATGTTTGACTAATCTTCTTGAATTTTTTGAAGAGGTTACTTGGGAAATTGATGAGGGTAAAGCAGTGGATGTTGTCTATATGGACTTCAGTAAGGCCTTTGACAAGGTTCCTCATGGAAGGTTGGTTAAGAACGTTCAATTGTTGGGTATTAATAGTGGAGTAGCAAGGTGGATTCAACAGTGGCTGAATGGGAGTTGCCAGAGAGTAATGGTGGATGGCTGTTTGTCAAGTTGGAGGCTGGTGACTAGTGGGGTGCCTCAGGGATCTGTGTTGGGTCCACTGTTGTTTGTCATGTACATCAATGATCTGGATGATGGTGTGGTAAATTGGATTAGTAAGTATGCAGATGATACTAAGATAGGTGGTGTTGTGGATAATGAAGTAGATTTTCAAAGTCTACAGAGAGATTTAGGCCATTTGGAAGAGTGGGCTGAAAGATGGCAGTTGGAGTTTAATGCTGATAAGTGTGAGCTGCTACATCTTGGCAGGACAAATCAAAATATGACGTACATGGTAAATAGTAGCGAATTGATGAATGCAGTTGAATAGAGGGATCTAGGAATAACGGTGCATAGTTCCCTGAAGGTTGGATCTTATGTAGATAGGGTGGTAAAGAAATTGTACAAGGCATTGGTGAGGCCAATTCTGGAGTATGGGATACAATTTTGGTCGCCTAATTATAGGAAGGATGTCCACAAAATAGAGAGAGTACAGAGGAGATTTACTATAATGTTGCCTGGGTTTCAGCAACTAAGTTACAGAGAAAGGTTGAACAAATTAGGTCTTTATTCTTTGGAGCACAGAAGGTTAAGGGGGTACTTGATATAGGTCTTTAAAATGATGAGAGGGATAGACAGAGTTGACGTGGATAAGCTTTTCCCATTGAGAGTAGGGAAGATTCAAACAAGAGGACATGACTTGATAATTAAGGGACAGAAGTTTAGGCGTAATACGAGGGGGGACTTCTTTACTCAGAGTGGTAGCTGTGTGGAATGAGCTTCCAGTGGAAGTGGTGGAGGCAGGTTCGATTTTATCATTTAAAAATAAATTGGATAGGTATATGGATGGGAAAGGAATGGAGGGTTATGGTCTGAGTGCAGGTAGATGGGACTAGGGGAAAATAAATGTTCGGCACGGGCTTGAAGGGCCGAGGTGGCCTGATTCCGTGCTGTAATTGTTATATGGTTATAACATGGATAGATGTCATTTCACGGAGTGCTGGAGTAACTCAGCGGGTCAGGCAGCATCTGTGGTAAACACGGATAGGTGACGTTTCAGAGTGCTGGAGTAACTCAGCGGGGCAGGCAGCATCTGTGGGGAACATGGATAGGTGACGTTTCCCAGAGTGCTGGAGTAACTCAGCGGATCAGGCAGCATCTGTGTAGAACATGGATGGGTGACGTTTCACAGGACAATGAAGCTAGTTGGAGAACTAGGGTGGGGGAGAGATGGAGAGAGGGAAGGCAAGGGTTACTTGAAGTTGGAGAAATCAATATTCATATCGCTGTTGTAATCTGCCTGTCCCGCTGAGTTTCTCCAGCATTTTGTGTGTCTTCAGTGTAAACCTGCATCTGCTGTTCCTGCACATTTTGTCTTGCCCACATTGACCAAGATGCCCCATCTACAATAGTTCCTCCTGCCTGCATTTGCTCCACACCTCTCCATACCTATCCTATCCATGTACCTGTCAAGAGTCAAGAGTGTTTTATTGTCATATGCCACAAAATGAACAATTAAATACTGACTTACTATACGATAGAACTTTATCTATCCAAGGAGGGAAATTGATCTGCCAACAGTCATACAACACAAGATAAAGACGGGCATGGTGGCGCAGCGGTAGTGTTGCAGCCTTACAGCGAATGCACGCCGGAGACCCAGGTTCGATCCCGATTACGGGTGCTGTCTATACGGAGTTTGTACGTTCTCCCCGTGACCTGCGTGGGTTTTTCCGAGAGCTTCGGTTTTCTCCCACACTCCAAAGACGTACAGGTTTGTAGGTTAATTGGCTTTGGTAACATTGTAATTGTCCCCAGTGTGTGGAGTAGTGCTAGTGTACGGGATGATCGCTGGTTGCCGCGGACCCGGTGGGCCGAAGGGCCTGTTTCTGCGCTGTATCTCTAAACTAAACTAAACTAAACATGAAACATGAAATTAAAGTGATGAGTGGAAAGCATTGGGGATGTGCAAAGATTGGGGAGGGAGAGAGGGGTAGTCAGTCTACCCCATGACAGAAGGGGGTGGAGTTGTACAGTTTGATAG
This sequence comes from Amblyraja radiata, assembly GCF_010909765.2. NCBI lineage: Eukaryota > Metazoa > Chordata > Chondrichthyes > Rajiformes > Rajidae > Amblyraja > Amblyraja radiata. Next base: position 199,991 of record NW_022630127.1, on the reverse strand, counting down.
CCACGGGGAGACAGAATCTCCTGTGGCGTTCTGTGCTGCATCTTGGTGGAACCAGTCTGTTGCTGAAGGTGCTCCTCAGTGTGTCATGGAGTGGATTACGTAGCAGCACAACAGTAGTGTAACATATTGCACTGTAAAACCCTTACTAAACAGCAAAAAAAGTTCAGTGTATATTAGAGAAACAGACAATTAGTCCAAATAGTCCTGTCCAAATATCTTCTAAATGCCATTGTACCAGCCTCCACTACGTCCTCTGGCAGCTTGTTCCATATACCCACCTCCTGGTTGAAGGGAGTGAATTAATTATGGTAGACAGAAATGCTGGAGAAACTCAGCAGGTGAGGCAGCGTCTAGATGCATGCTGCCTCATCCGCTGAGTTTCTCCAGCATTTTTGTCAACCTTCGATTTTTCCAGCATCTTTCCTCGTTCCGATTATGGTAGTGCTTTAGGAATGTTGGATTCAGCCGAGTCTTAAACGATGCCTCTGTAGAATAATCTATTCCATTTTGGACTAATCATGCTTTTTTTGTTGATGGGTTGAGCAAACGTGAATCTTTGAGGCTGGGCAAATAACCATGGGTCAGGCAAACTCACATCATTTATCCGCACCATTTTATGCTTGTCTTGCTGCCTCAACAATCCCAAGGACCACAACGGCACCATCTCGGGGACTTCCTGCAGCTCCACAACGTCACTTCTTGAGTACAAGCGGAACGAGGAAAATTGCATCATCCGCGTCAGCCTCGAGAACGGCAATGGGAATGTGTACAAAAGCATTGTGGTAGGTGCATGGCATTCTTCCACGGCTCAGATACCACTTTATAGCAGAGACACAGCATGGAAACAGGCACTTCGGCCCACTGATTCCGCGCCGACCAACGATTGGATAGGATGCACTAGTTCCTGCATGCTAGGGACAATTTACTGAAGCCAGTTAACCTACAATCCTGTATATCTTTGAAGTGTGGGAGGAAACCGGGGCAGTGGTGTTAGTCAGGCGTTATGGGGAGAAGGCAGGAAAATGGCGTTAGGAGGCAGAAAAAGATCGGCCATGAATGAGTGGCGGATTAAGCTCGATGGGCCGAATGGCCTAACTCTGCTTCAATGAACATATGAGCACCCGAAGAAAATCTCATGCAGTCACGGGGAGAACGTACAATCTCCCCACAGACAGCACCCACAGTCAGGATGGAACCCGGGTCTCTGGCACTGTATGGCAGCAGATCTACCATTGCTGCAATATATTTGTGACTTCTGAATTAAAACATTGGAAATGTGAAAAGTTGAAAACCCAGGAGCTTGTTTCCATGCTGTTTAGCTCAAAGTCTACAACAGGCGCAAACTTTAATGAGATTCTGGTTTCTCTCATAAGGTGCAAGAGTCAGAAGATATAGAATGACACAGTGTGGCCCTTTGGCCCATCTTACCCACACTGGCCACATGTCCCACCTGCCTGCATTTGGCCCATATCCCTCCAAACTTGTCATATCCATGTACTTGTCCAATTGCTTCTTAAACGTTGCGATAGTCCCTGCCTTAACTTCCTCGTTTGGCAGCTCGTTCCATACACTCACTTCAATGTGAGAGAGGTAAGATTTAATAGGTAAGATTTAACAGGTACATGGATAGAAAATGTTTCGAGGGATATGGCCAAATGTGGGCAGAGAGAGGGAGGGGAAGAGAGGAGGGAGAGAGATAGAAGGGAAGAGAATGAGAAGGGAGGTAGAGGGCCGGGAAAAAGAGAGAGATGGACAGAGTTGGTTCCTGGGAGAGAGATAGTGATCAGCGATCTAAGGGAGAGAGGGGGGGAGAGGGAGAGGGGGGTGAACAACTCCAGGAACAACTCTCCCTAGACTGCCCCACTCCCTTCTTGTGCAGCGGGGCAATATTGGCAATTTTCCAATCATCTGGAACCACTCCTGACACCAATGATTCTTGAAATCTCACCATCAATGCCCCCACAATCTATAATGCCTCCTCTATCAGAACCCTAGGGTATAGTCCATCCTGATCAGGTCACTTCTCCACCTTCTCCCTAGTAACAGCCACTCCACTAACGTCCACCCCGACTCACTTGAAGTTCGGCCACATTGCTGGTGTCTTCCACTGTGAAGACTGATGCAAATAATGTTATTCCACTCCTCTGCCATTTCTTTTGTTCCCCATTATCACTTCTCCTGCATTATTTTCCAGCGGTCCAACGTCCATTCGTGCTTTTTACAGCTTCGCACCATAGCTAAAATCAAACCATTCCTCCAATTTGACGACTTTGAAAAGATCATCCACGCATTCATCTCTTCCCGCCTTGATTACTGCAACTCCCTATACACTGGCATCAGCCAATCTTCCCTGTCTCACCTGCAACTGGTCCAAAACCCCGCAGCGAGTCTTCTAAAAGGTATCTGTAAAAGGGACCACATCACTCGATCCTGGCCTCTCTCCACTGGTTCCCAGGACGGTACAGAATCAACTTCAAACTCCTCTTATTCGTATACAGAGCCCTTAACGGGCTTGCCCCTCCCCCTATATCAAAAACCTTCTAACCCACCATTCTACCTCCAGGTCCCTCAGATCGGCCGACTTGGGGCAACTGACTATCCCGCATTCCAGTTTTAAGCTCAGCGGTGACTGGGCTTTTGCGGTTACAGCACCTAGACTGTGGAACAGCATCCCTCTCCTCATCAGAACTTCCCCCTCCATCAACTCCTTGAAGTCGCGGCTCAAAACATATTTCTACTCCCAAGCGTTTCTTGAGATCCTCTGAACAGTTTATATATGTATTGTTAGATCTATGTACCACTGTATGTAGCACGTTAGTACCTGCACTGATGTAAAGCACTTTGATCAACGAGAGTTGTTTTTAAATGTGCTATAGAAATAAAATTGACTGACTGACTTTCTTACTCCTAATATAGCTGAAGAAACCCTTGATATCCTCTTTTCTTCTGCAGTTGTATAGGGCTCTGGTGAGACCACATCTGGTGTATTGTGTACAGTTTTGGTCTCCTAATTTGAGAAAGGACATCCTTGTGATTGAGGCAGTGCAGCCTAGGTTCACGAGATTGATCCCTGGGATGGCGGGACTGTCATATGAGGAAAGATTGAAAAGACTAGGCTTGGATTCACTGGAGTTTAGAAGGATGAGGGGGTATCTTATAGAAACATATAAAATTTTAAAAGGACAGGACAAGCTAGATGCAGGAAAAAATTTCCCAATGTTGGCGAGTCCAGAACCAGGGGCCACAGTCTTAGAATAAAGGAGAGGTCATTTAAGACTGAGGTGAGAAAAAACTTTTTCACCCAGTTGTAAATGTATGGAATTCCCTGCCACAGAGGGCAGTGGAGGCCAAATCACTGGATGGATTTAAGAAAGAGTTAGATAGATCCCTAGGGACTAGTGGAGTCAAAGGATATGGGGAGAAGGCAGGCACGGGTTATGGATAGGGGACGGTCAGCCATGATCACAATGAATGGCGGTGCTGGCTCGAAGGGTCGAATGGCCTCCTCCTGCACCTATTTTATATGTTTCTATTATTATATTATTAGCTAGCTTACCTTCGTATTTCATTGATTCACCCCGTATTGCCTTTTTATGTACCTTCTATTGTTCTTTAAAAGCTTCCCAGTCCTGATTCCCACTAATCTTTGTAATTATGCCGTCTCTTTCAGATTAAAACTGTCGTTGACTTTTCTTCTGTCACACTGGCTGCTTTCTCCCCCTAGAATCTTTCTTCCTCTTTGGAATGAAATCAGCTGGATTCTTCCGAATTATTCCCACCAGACATTCCTGCCATTGCTGTTCCACCGTCATCCCTTCCAGGGTCCATTTCGATTCATCTTTGGCCAGCTCCTCCCTCATGCCTCTGTGTTCTCCTTTGCTCAGCTCCAATACCGACGCATCCGATTTCACCTTCTCCCTCCCAAATTACAGATTTCAAACTGATCATATTGTGGTCGCTACCTCCTAGTGGTTCCTTTATCTTGACTTCCCTTATCAAATCCGGTTCATCACACAACACTCAATCCAGAATTCCCTTTTTCCGGGTCAGCTCCATTACAAGCTGCTCTAAGAATCCACCCGGCGGCACTCTTCAAATTCCCCTTCGTGGGGTCCGGTATCAATGTGAATTTCCCAATCTACCTATATCGTGGCTTCTGTTTGGAGGCCTGTAAATAATTCCCATTTCTTATAGACAATAGGTGCAGGATGAGGCCATTCGGTCCTTCGAGCCATTCAATGTGATCATGGTTGATCATCCCCAATCAGTACCCCATTCCTGCCTTCTCTCCATATCCCCTGACTCCGCAATCTAGCCCTATCTAGATCTGTCTTGAAAGCATCCAGAGAACCGGCCTCCACTGCCCTCTGAGGCAGAGAATTCCACACTCACAACTCTCTGTGAGAAAAAGTGTTTCCTCGTCTCCGTTCTAAATGGCCTACCCCTTATTCTTAAACTGTGGCCCCTGGTTCTGGACTCCCCCAACATCGGGAACATGTCAATGCATTTCGTTGTCTTTGTACTATACACTGACAATGACAATTAAAATTGAATCTGAATCTGAATCTGATGTTCCCTGCCTCTAGCGTGTCCAAGCCCTTAACAATCTTATATTTTTCAATGAGATACCCTCTCATCCTTCTAAACTCCAGAGTATACAAGCCCAGCCCCTCCATTCTCTCAGCATGTTACAGTCCCGCCATCCTGGGAATTAACCCTGTAAACCTACGCTGCACTCCCTCAATTTCTTGAGCTGGAGGGTGGTGAATCTGTGGGATTCATTGCCGCAGACGGCTGTCATTAGGTATTTTTAAGGCGGAGATTGACAGATTCTTCATTCGTATGGGTGTCAGGGTTAAGGGGAGAAGGCAGGAGAATGGGGTTGAGAGAGAGAGATAGATCAGCCATGATTGAGTCTAAGAAAAAAAAATCGTCTATATCTCTCGTTTCCCTTATCCGTAACCAGAGTGAAGAAGGGTCTCGACCCAACACATCACCCATTCCTTCTCTCCAGAGATGCTGCCTGTCCCGCTGAGTTACTCCAGCTTTTTGTGTCTATCCATGATTGAATGGCGGAGTAGACTAGACGGGCCGACTGGCCTCATTCTGCTGCTCCCCAGGGCAGACCCCTCTCTGCCCGGTGATGCATAAACTCGGTGCTTCACCAGGCAGCTGCGGCCGCAGGAACACCTTCACTGATGAGCGGGGACCCGGTTGACAAACGGCGCCACTATCCCCGGGGATTCACGGTGGTGCAGCGGTAGAGTTGCTGCCCTACAGTAAAATGCAGCGCTGGAGACCCGGGTTCGATTCTGACTATGGTGATTAAAGGCAACGATACAGAGCAAACGGAGACGCGCTGTATCCCCTCTCTACCCCCTCCCTATCAACCCCCCTCCTACTACTTTCCCCCCTCTCCTCTCTCCCCCCTTCTCTCCCTACCCCGCTTCTCTTTACCCGCCCCTCCTCCTCCTGTCCCCCTCCCCCATTATCCTCTCCCCCTCCTCCTTTTCCTCTTCCCCCCTCACCCCTTATCCTCACCCCTCCCCCCTTCTGCCCTCCCCTCTTCCCTTCTCCTCTGCCCCCCTTTTCTTTTAGGACGAGATGAGGAAAACATTTTTCACACAGAGAGTGGTGAATCTCTGGAACTCTCTGCCACAGAAGGTAGTTGAGGCCAGTTCATTGGCTATATTTAAGAGGGAGTTAGATGTGGCCCTTGTGGCTAAAGGGATCAGGAGGTATGGAGAGAAGGCAGGTACAGGATACTGAGTTGGATGATCAGCCAAGATCATATTGAATGGCGGTGCAGGCTATATAGGCACTCCTGCACCTATTTTCTATGTTTCTATATCCCTCTAAACATTTTCTATCCATGTACGTGTTCGGTTGACTTCTAAATATTGTGTTGTTCCTGCCACAACTACCTTCTCTGGCAGCTCACCCCCAAAACCCAACATCCCTCAGATTCCTATTAAATCTTGCCCCTCTCACCTTAAACCCATGTCCTCTGGTCTTGATTCCACTCCCGGGGTAAAACACCCTCTGCATTCACTCTTTCTATTCCCCTCATGATTTTATACACCTCTATATGACCGCCTCGCAGCCTTCTGTACCACTACATCCACCTCTGTGTGAAAAAGCTGCCCCTCAGGTCCCTATTAAATCTTTCCCCTCTCACATTGAGGCGGGTGTATGGAACGAGCTGCCAGAGGAGGAAGTTACGGCAGGGACTATCGCAACGTTTAAGAAGCAATTGGACAGGTACATGGATATGACAAGTTTGGAGGGATATGGACCAAATGCAGGCAGGTGGGACATGTGGCCAGTGTGGGCAAGATGGGCCAAAGGGCCACACTGTGTCATTCTATATCCTCTGAGAGAAACCAGAATCTCATTAAAGTTTGCATCTGTTGTAGACTTTGAACTAAACAGCATGGAAACAAGGTCCTGGGTTTTCAACTTTTCACATTTCCAAATGTTTTATTCAGGTCACAAATATATTGCAGCAATGGTAGATCTGCTGCCATCCAGCGCCGGAGACCCGGGTTCCATCCTGACTGTGGGTGCTGTCTGTGGGGAGATTGTACGTTCTCCCCATGACCGCATGAGATTTTCTTTGGGTGCTCATACGTTCATAGAAGCAGAGTTAGGCCATTCGGCCCATCGAGCTTAATCCGCCACTCAATCATGGCTGATCATTTTCTCCCTCCTAACCCCATTTTCCTGCCTTCTCCCAATAACCCCTGACTTACACCAGTGCCCTGGTTTCCTCCCACACTTCAAATATATAACCATATAACAATTACAGCACGGAAACAGGCCATCTCGGCCCTACAAGTCCGTGCCGAACAACTTTTTTCCCTTAGTCCCACCTGCCTGCACTCATACCATAACCCTCCATTCCCTTCTCATCCATATGCCTATCCAATTTATTTTTAAATGATACCAACGAACCTGCCACCACCACTTCCACTGGAAGCTCATTCCACACCGCTACCACTCTCTGAGTAAAGAAGTTCCCCCTCATGTTACCCCTAAACTTCTGTCCCTTAATTCTGAAGTCATGTCCTCTTGTTTGAATCTTCCCTATTCTCAAAGGGAAAAGCTTGTCCACATCAACTCTGTCTATCCCTCTCATCATTTTAAAGACCTCTATCAAGTCCCCCCTTAACCTTCTGCGCTCCAGAGAATAAAGACCTAACTTATTCAACCTATCTCTGTAACTTAGTTATTGAAACCCAGGCAACATTCTAGTAAATCTCCTCTGTACTCTCTCTATTTTGTTGACATCCTTCGTATAATTTGCGACCAAAATTGTACACCATACTCCAGATTTGGTCTCACCAATGCCTTGTACAATTTTAACATTACATCCCAGCTTCTATACTCAATGCTCTGATTTATAAAGGCTAGCATACCAAAAACTTTCTTTACCACCCTATCTATATGAGATTCCACCTTCAAGGAACTATGCACGGTTATTCCCAGATCCCTCTGTTCAACTGTATTCTTCAATTCCCTACCATTTACCATGTACGTCCTATTTTGATTTGTCCTGCCAAGGTGTAGCACCTCACATTTATCAGCATTAAACTCCATCTGCCATCTTTCAGCCCATTCTTCCAAATGGCCTAAATCAATCTGTAGACTTTGGAAATCCTCTTCATTATCCACAACATCCCCTATCTTGGTATCATCTGCATACTTACTAATCCAATTTTCCACCCCTTCATCCAGATCATTGATGTACATGACAAACAACAAAGGACCCAACACAGATCCCTGAGGCACCCCACTAGTCACCTGCCTCCAACCCGACAAACAGCCATCCACCATTACACTCTGGCTTCTCCCATTCAGCCACTGTTGAATCCATCTTGCTATTCCTGCATTTATACCCAACAGTTGAACCTTCTTAACCAACCTTCCATGAGGAACCTTGTCAAAGGCCTTACTAAAGTCCATATAGACAACATCCACTGCTTTACCCTCGTCAATTTCCCTAGTAACCTCTTCAAAAAATTCAAGAAGATTAGTCAAACATGACCTTCCAGGCACAAATCCATGTTGACTGTTCCTAATCAGTCCCTGTTTATCCAGATGCTTATATATATTATCTCTAAGTATCTTTTCCATTAATTTGCCCACCACTGAAGTCAAACTAACAGGTCTATAATTGCTAGGTTTACTCTTAGAACCCTTTTTAAACAATGGAACAACATGCGCAGTACGACAATCCCCGGGGACTATTCCCGTTTCTAATTACATTTGAAATATTTCTGTCATAGCCCCGGCTATTTCTACACTAACTTCCCTCAATGTCCTAGGGAATATCCTGTCAGGACCTGGAGACTTATCCACTTTTATATATTTCGAAAGTGTCACTACTTCTTTTACTTTGAAACTCATAGTATCCATAGCTACTCTACTAGTTTCCCTTACCTCACATAATTCAATATCCTTCTCCTTGGTGAATACCAAAGAAAAGAAGTTGTTCAATATCTCCCCCATCTCTTTTGGCTCTGCAGATAGCTGTCCACTCTGTCTCTCCAATGGACCAATTTTATCCCTCGTTATCCTTTTGCTATTAATATAGCTGTAGAAACCCTTTGGATTTACTTTCACCTTACTTGCCAAAGCAACCTCATATCTTCTTTTAGCTTTTCTAATTTCTTTCTTAAGATTCTTTTTACATTCCTTATACTCCTCAAGCACCTCATTTACTTCATGCTGCCTATAATTATTGTAGATCTCCCTCTTATTCCGAACAAGATTTCCAATTTCCCTTGAAAACGGGATATACTGGATTGTAGGTTAATTGGCTTCAGTAAATTGTCCCTAGCATGCAGGAACCAGTGCATCCTATCCAATCATTGGTCGGCGCGGAATCAGTGGGCCGAAGGGCCTGTTTCCATGCTGTGTCTCTGCTATCAAGTAGTATCTGAGCCGTGGAAGAATGCCATGCACCTACCACAATGCTTTTGTACACATTCCCATTGCCGTTCTCGAGGCTGACGCGGATGATGCAATTTTCCTCGTTCCGCTTGTACTCAGGAAGTGACGTTGTGGAGCTGCAGGAAGTCCCCGAGATGGTGCCGTTGTGATCCTTGGGATTGTTGAGGCAGCAAGACAAGCATAAAATGGTGCGGATAAATGACGAGAGTCGGGAAGAGGTCTTGTCCATCGAGTGGGTGGATGGTAACGATTCATTCGTCTGGAAAACAAAACAGTAACGATGGGAATTTAGATATTTCTAATCCAACGTTTCAGTTCTATCCTCAAGCCAGGCTGCTCCCATCCTCTATATAGGATGTGGTGATCTTATAGACGTGTATAAAATCATGAGATTAGTTGCTGCCTCACAGATCCAAAGACCAGGGTTCGATCCTGACCTCAGGAGCTGTCTATGCGGAGTTTGCACATTTGCCCTGTGAACACGTGGGCTTCCTCCCGTTTCAAGAGTGATGAATGTTTTATTGTCATATCCCATTTCCTCTCACATCCTAAAGATGTGCAGGGTTATTGGTTATTTAGCTTCAGTAAATTGTCCTTAGTGTGTAGCATAGAACTAATGAATGGGGTGATCGCTGGTCGGCACAGACTCAGTGGGCCGAAGGGACTGTTTCTCTAACGTAAACTAAACTAAATATTGGTGTGATGCACTTGCAACATGCAAAGCTTCACTTGTAATGGATTGCTTCTGCATAACACGAACGCACTATGGGAACTTCACTTGCCCCCCTGCAGGAGCTATACAACAGGAGGTGCAACTCCAGAGCAAATAAAATCATGGGAGACCCCTTCCACCCCTGCAATGGACTGTTCCAGCTGCTACGGTCAGGCAAGCGCCTCCGTTGCCATGCGGTGAGATCGGAGAGGTTTAGAAGGAGTTTCTTCCCAGAGGCCATTCGGACTGTAAACGCATATCTCACCAGGGACTAACTCTACTGAACGTTTTTCCTTCCATTATTTATTATGTAAAAGAATATGTGTGTTATGATTGTGTTTATAGTTTGTTTGGTTGTTTGGTTGTTTGTCTTTTGCACAAAATCCGCGAGCATTGCCACTTTAATTTCACTGCACATCTCGTATGTGTATGTGACAAATAAACTTGACTTGACTTGACTTGACTTGACTGCTTAAAAAGCAGCCAAGTCTTATTTGAGTGACTTTACAGATACAGTGCGGAAACAGGCTCTTCAGCCCACCGAGTCCACACCGACCAGCGATCCCCACACACTATCCTACACACCAGGGACAATTTACGACTTGCAAAAGCCAAGTAACCTACAAACGTGCAAGTTTTTGGAGTGTGAGAGGAAGCCGGAGCACCCGGGGAAAACCCACGTGGTCACAGGATGAACGTAAACTCCGTACAGGCAGCACCCGTGGTCAGGTTCGAACACGGGTCTCTGGCGCTGTAAGGCAGCAACTCTACCGCTGCGCCACAAAGTGCTGGAATAAGTCAGCTCACTCCATAGATCTCTGCTTCACTTTATCCTTCCTCAGGATCCACAAGCTCAATCAAAGCTCCTCCACTTACCTGACCTCCACACAGGATCACAAACCTGCCTTTCTCTAGACCACGCCCCCCAGCAACTACGGAGTTACTCCAGCACTTTGCCTTTTTATGTAAACGAGCATCTGCAGTTCCTTGCATCCACCCCTCATTAGAACGCGTTAGACGGACGTGCGCAGTACAAAACGTTTTATGAGGAAAAGGTTCTAACTTTTTGTAAACAAAATGTTTTACCAGAAAGCCGCCTGGATACGAGGGCTTCAGCTACAGGGCGAGGTTGGATAGACCTGCATTGTTTTCTCTGCAATGTCGGAGGTTGAGAGGAGACCAGTTAGAAGTATATAAAATTATGAGAGGCACAGTTAGGGTAGACTCTTTTTACGCCAGGCTGGAAATGTCCAAGACTAGAGGGTATCGCTATAAGGAGAGAGGGGGAAAGTTTAATGAGGATGCGCGGGGCAGTGGTGGGGGCCTGGTATGCCTGACCTGGGGAGGTGATGGAGGCAGATATGACAGCGGTGTTTAAGAAGCTTTTAGGTGAGCATGTGGAAGTAGACGGGAGAAAGAAATATGGATCATGTACAGGCAGACGAGAGTTTAACCTGGCGTCATGTTCGGCACCAACATTGTGGGCCGAAGGGCCCGTTCCTGTGCTGTACTGTCCTATGTTCTAACCATCCTATCACCAACCAGAGAGCAGTCCCCAACTTCCATCTACTGCATCGGCAGATGTTTTCTGCTGCTCTCACCTCCGGCCACAAACTCTTTGAATCACTTCCCGCTGGGAGGCGACTCCGGAATATCAAACCTGCCACAGTCAGACATAACAACAGCTTCTTCCCATGAGCAGTAACTCTATTCAACAGCCAAACGACCGTAGCCTCTTTTTACTCCGGTACTTTATTTTCGCATGTTTGAATTATAATATTTTATTTTTAATTGTCTACTGAATATCTTGTTGTTACCTGCGAGCAAAGCTCCAATGTAAATTCATTGTACGTGGACCTACTTGGCTAATAACATTTTCATTCATTCATTATTATTCATTGAAGACAATAGACAATAGGTGCAGGAGTAGGCCATTCGGCCCCTCGAGCCAGCGATCTATAATAATAATAATAATAATGCATTTTATTTGCTGGCGCCTTTCTGGACACCCAAGGACACCTTACAGGACATAAAATCACAATACATTTATCAATATTAAAGTCAAGTTGATTAAAAACAAAAAACAAAAAACACAAAAAAAACACAAAATATTTTAACTCATTAAAATCAGGGTGAACATGGTGGAAGTTATGTCGGGTATGCTAATCTAAACATGTGTGTTTTGAGTTGTGATTTGAATTGATCGATAGTGTCCAGGTGACGGACACTTTCACCGTGATCATGCCGATCATCAACAATTAATACCCTGTTCCTGCCTTCTCCCTATATCCCTTGACTCCCCTATCTTTAAGAGCTCTGTCCAGCTCTCCCTTGAAAGCATCCAGAGAAACAGCTTCCACCACCATCTGAGGCAGAGAATGTCACAGACTCTCAACTCTCTGTGTGAAAAAATGTTCCTCATCACCATTCTAAATGAATTACTCCTTATTCTTAAACTATCCCTCAGACTCTATCTTAAATCTGACTTTACCTTGCACGAATCGATATTCCCTTAATCCTATATCTGTACACTGTGGATGGGTTGATTGTAATCCTGTATTGTCCTTCCACTAACTGGTTAGCACACAACAAAAAAGTTTTACACTGTACCTCGGTACACGTGACAATAATAAACTGAACTATACTCTCAGCAGGTCAGGCAGCATCTCTGGAGGATTGGATAGGTGTTGTCTTGGACATTTGCAGCCTGGGGGAGAAAGATTCTGACAGTCTGCCCTATCTGGACCACTCATCATTTTATATACATCTGCCAAGTCTCCACTCATCTTCTGACGTGGCACAGAAAACAATCCATTCTATCCGACCCTCTCCCTGCAGCTGAAGCCCTCTAATCCAGGCAGTATTCTGGGAGAACATTTTGTTTTTATAAAATTAGAACAGTCTCGTCGTAAACATTTTGTGCTTGAAACGTCAGGCTGGGACACTTGCACCTCACTGAGTTACTCCAGCACTTTGCATCTTTTTTTAAACGTACACAGGTATCTATAGTTCCTCATGGCTATGTTTTCATTTTTTTAGTACGCGCCGACCAGCGATAACCCGTACACTAGGTCTACCCTACTCACTGGGGGCAATTTTCAGAATTAATCTACACACCTGCACGTCTTTGGAATGTGGGAGGAAATCGGAGCACCCAGAGAAAACACACACAGTCACAGAGAGAACGTACAGACTCTAATCGCACCTGCCTGCATTTGGCCCATATCCCTCTCAACCTTTCCTATTTCCAGACCTGTCAAAATGTATTTTAAATCAAAGATAAGACACAAAATGCTGGAGTAACTCAGCGGGACGGGCAGCATCTCTGGAGAGAAGGAATGGGTGACGTTTCATGTTGAGACCCTTCTTCAGAGTGATGACGAGAGTGGGCACAGAGATAAAATGTAGTCAGAGACAGTGAGACTAGTGAGAGAACTGGGAAGGGGGAGGGATGGAGAGAGAGGGAAAGCAAGAGGTACTTGAAGTTAGAGAAGTCAATGTTCATACCACTGGGGTATAAGTTGCCCAGGCAAAATTTGAGGTGCTGTTCATAAGTTCATAGAAACATAAACGATAGGTGCAGGAGTAGGCCATTCGACCCTTCGAGCCTGCACCACCATTCAATATGATCATAGCTAATCATCCAACTCAGTATCCTGTACCTGCCTTCTCTCCATACCCCCTGATACCTTTAGCCACAAGGGCCACATCTAACTCCTTCTTAAATATAGCCAATGAACTGGCCTCAACTACCTTCTGTGGCAGAGAATTCCAGAGATTCACCGTTCTCTGTGTGAAAAATGTTTTTCTCACAGATAATGTTTTTCATAAGTGATAGGAGCTGAATTAGGCCATTCGGCCCATCGTCTACTCCGCCATTCAATCATGGTTGATCTATCTCTCCCTCATAACCCAATTCTCCTGCATTCTCCACATAACCCCTGACACTCGCACTAATCAAAAATCTATCTATCTCTGTCAGTCTGAAGAAGGGTCTCGACCCGAAAAGTCGCTTACTCCTTCTCTCCATAAATGCTGCCTCACACGCTCAGTTCCTCCAGCATTTTTGTCTACCTTCGATTTTCCAGCATCTGCAGTTTCTTTCTTAAACACAAATCTATCTATCTCTGCCTTTGAAATATCCATTGACGGCCTCCACAGCCTTCTGTGGCAAAGAATTCCACACAATACCCACCCTCTGACTAGAAGCAATTGTGAAACAGACAACTGGACACCTCCAACCATCCTAATGTCAGGCCTCAGGAACATTGCTAATTATGACCAATGCAGTGAGCTGCAGCCAAAGCTCACGCTAAACCCACTAAATTATTTAATCTTCTTCAAACAGATCTCCTAGCAACAACTTCAAGGAAGCTAATTTTAATTTGGTCGTCCAAACCCTACCTCCAGTTTGCGCTGGGCTTCACTCTGACAATGGAGGAGGCCAAGGACAGAAGGGTCAGTGTGGGAATGGGAGGAGAATTAAATGTTGAGCAACCGGGAGACCAGGTAGGTTCGCCAGTAAAGTCTCGGAGGATAATCCAGAAAGGCTCTGGAACCAAAAGGCTCTACTCACCATGGAGGGCAATGTCAAAGATCAATGAAAAACCAAAGATAGACACAAAAGGCTGGAGGAACTCAGCGGGACAGACAGCATCTTGGAGAAAATGGGCAGGTGACGTTTCGGGTCTGAAAGTAAATATTTCCCATTTCACCTTCAACCTATGTCCTCTGGTTCTTGATTCCCAAACCCTGCGTAACATACTGCATTCACTTTATCTATCCCCCTCACGGTCTTGTACACCTCTCTAAGGTCACCCCTCACCCTCCTGCACACCAAACCTGCTCAACCTCTCCTATGGCTCAGGCCCTCAAGTCCTGGCAACATCCATCGTAAATAGATACAAAAAGCTGGAGTAACTCGAGAGAAGGAATGGGTGACGTTTCGGGTGACCCTTCTTCAGACTACCAAAGTAAATCTCGATACAAATCAAAAGCACATAAATCGACAAGGCCGTAAAGTTTAATTTGGCATTTGGAAGGTGAAGTGGCAGGATATAAGTAATGCTGCTACACAAAACCCTTTGTCGAGAATGTGGTGCAGTCATTACTTACGAAAGATTGCAGCCAAAAATGCCTTGCGCATTCTAAATGGCCACATAATGGAACAGAGCGTCTATTAATTAATTCTTACACGGGGCGTGCTGCGGAGTAGGAATAATTGATTACTTCATCGCTTGCCTGAGCTCTGCATTATTTCCCCTCTGTTTGATGCACGGAAATAGCTTAAAATAGTAAGGCAGTAGTTTCACATGGATAGTTCGATAGTTGCGGTGAATTTATAACTCGAAGAACCTGCTCAAAGAGAGATACAGCGTGGAAACAGGCTTCTCAACTCAACTTACCCACACCGACCAACATGTCCCTGCTACACTAGTCCCACCTGCCTGTATTTGGTACATATCCCTCTAAACTTGCTCTAGCCATCCAAATGTGTTTTAAATAATGTTTTACATCGGAGTCACGTGAGTTACTACGTGAAGACCCCGCCAGCATGCATGCGCGTCATAGCGTCTCACGCAGTGCAACAACGACGGGCGGAGGAACGAGCTCCCCCGCAATAGGGTTTAAAACGGGACCTCCAGGTAAGTAAAACTTATTCTGAGGTCGTATTTGGTGAAACCCTTGTTGTGCTCTGTTTTATAGAGAATAAGGACAAGGGCAGAAAAACAAAGGTCGCACCCTGTCTGACTGTGATGGCCCAGGAGGGTTCCAGCAGTGGGGGGCGACCGGCGGCATCTGGACCGCACCAGCTGCGGTCCACAGTCACTGACTCAATTTCTGCTGAGCCGAGCCCAACGCTGCAAGCTGCTCAGCTCGAACCACTGCAGCAGGTTGGAGGCAAGGCAAAGCAGAAGTCGGTCTGGCCGGTAGACTCCGATGAGTCCGGCACGGAAGACACGCCGCCCGAGAGCGGCAAAGGTGACCGTTTGTCCTGCATGGAGAGGTTGATGGAGCAAATGCTCCAACAGGACTTGCTCTAGGAGATGGGGCAAGCCCGCCAAGTTAGTACATGCACACCCGCAACAGTGCAATATCCAGCACTGACCATTGCATCTCTCTCAGCAGAGGGGAGCGTTGGTGACCAGGGCTGGGCTGGTCAAGAAGAGGGGTCTTTGGCTGAAGACGACAGCAGTGTGCTGGGGGTGCAGGAACAGGAAGAGCTGCTGCGAGCGGGACAGCCGTTGCAGTCCAAACTGGCGGCCAGTATTGACTACCTGTCCTTCAACCCACTACAAGAATAGGTAGTAAATGTGGCGATGGAATTATACACGCCCACAGAGAATTGCATTTCACTCAATGTACCGGTTGTCAACAGCCAAATCTGGGGGTTCCTTGGGTTGGGCATACGAACCTAAGAGGTCATGGAAGGTCATGTTTGACTAATCTACTTGAATTTTTTGAAGAGGTTACTAGGGAAATTGACGAGGGTAAAGCAGTGGATGTTGTCTATATGGACTTTAGTAAGGACTTTGACAAAGTTCCTCATGGAAGATTGGTTAAGAAGGTTCAACTGTTGGGTTTAAATGCAGGAGTAGCAAGATGGATTCAACAGTGGCTGAATGGGAGAAGCCAGAGGGTAATGGTGGATAGCTGTTTGTCGGGTTGGAGGCAGGTGACAAATGCGGTGCCTCAGGGATCTGTGTTGGGTCCTTTGTTGTTTGTCATGTACATCAATGATCTGGATGAAGGTGTGGTAAATTGGATTAGTAAGTATGCAGATGATACCAAGATAGGGGGTGTTGTGGATAATGAAGAGGATTTCCAAAGCCTGCAGAGTGATTTAGGCCATTGGAAGAATGGGCTGAACGATGGCAGATGGAGTTTAATGCTGATAAATGTGAGGTGCTACACCATGGCAGGACAAATCAAAATAGGACGTACACGGTAAATGGTAGGGAATTGAAGAATACAGTTGAACAGAGGGATCTGGGAATAACCGTGCATAGTTCCTTGAAGGTGGAATCTCATATAGATAGGGTGGTAAAGAAAGTTTTTGGTATGCTAGCCTTTATAAATCAGAGCATTGAGTATAGAAGCTGGGATGTAATGTTAAAATTGTACAAGGCATTGGTGAGACCAAATCTGGAGCATGGTGTACAATTTTGGTCGCCCAATTATAGGAAGGATGTCAACAAAATAGAGAGAGTACAGAGCGGATTTACTAGAATGTTGCCTGGGTTTCAACAACTACGTTACAGAGAAAGGTTGAATAAGTTAGGTCTTTATTCTCTGGAGCGCAAAATGTTAAGGGGGACTTGATAGAGGTCTTTAAAATGATGAGAGGGATAGACAGAGTTGATGTGGACAAGCTAGTCCCTTTGAGAATATGGAAGATTCAAACAAGAGGACATGACTTCAGAATTAAGGGACAGAAGTTTAGGGGTAACATGAGGGGGAACATCTTTACTCAGAGAGTAGTAGCGGTGTGGAATGAGCTTCCAGTGGAAGTGGTGGAGGCAGGTTCGTTGGTATCATTTAAAAATAAATTGGATAGGCATATGGATGAGAAGGGAATGGAGGGTTATGGTATGAGTGCAGGCAGGTGGGACTAAGGGAAAAAAGTTGTTCGGCACGGACTTGTAGGGCCGAGATGGCCTGTTTCAGTGCTGTAATTGTTATATGGTTATATGGTTATACATACGCAAACACACACAATGTACATGTCCACCACCGATTCTGCGGCAACTGGTGGTCCAGACAAAATTACGAGTGCGCTCTTGAAATGTCCCCGGAACTCCGCCCGAAAATAAGGTACCCAGGCCGGGTGAGGCGGCTGATCTTAACCTCATCGGGACTTCTGTGCCGATAGGTGGGATGAATTTGCCCCCGGCGGCCAGAGCCGGCAGATCCGTTCCAATTGCCCCCTTACACGGCCAACTTTGCGGGTTGATATCTCGGCCCACCGGCGGCCTAGATGGACTGTTCCAGTACCATTGAACTCCCCTCGAGACTATGACCTCTTTTTGTCCGGCAAAAAGGATAATCCAGAAAGGTTCTGGAACCAAGGGTGCCGGAAAATCGGTGGTGGACCTGAACATGGCAGCATCTTTGACTGGTTTCATCACGGCCAGGTTTGGCAACTCGAAACCCCGGGTAAGAAGGAGATTATAAAAGGTGGTGGACACTGCCCGGTCCATCGCGGATACTGACCTCCCCAGCATTACACGGTCCTGAGAAAACAAGGCCTGTATACCAAAAGCTCTATTCACCATGGAGGGCAATGTCAAAGATCAATGGAAAACCGAAGATAAACATAAAAGGCTGGAGGAACTCAGTGGGACTGACAGCATCCCTGGAGAAAAGGGGCAGGTGATGTTTCAGGTTTGATTACACTGTCCTGATTAATTTTACTGATTGTATGCCTTGTTGTCATCTTCTCCCCTGCCAACAATGAACCATTCTAGTCTGCAGAAGGGTCCCGACCCGAAATGTCACCCATACCATCTCACCAGAGAGGCTGTCTGTCCCGCTGAGTTACTCCAGCATTTTGTATCTACCTTCGAATGAACCAATCTATTATTCCTTTATCATCATCTGCTTTCAAATGTCTTCCATATCTCTCATTTCCCTCACCCCTGACTCTCAGTCTGAAGAAGGGTCTCGACCCTCAAAGCCAACCATTCCTTTTCTCCTTGTTCTCTAGGTTAACCAGATGCAATATTATTTTATTCTACTCACAGCCTGAGACGCTTCACCATACTTCGACCGCAGGCAGCAGCAGCTTGGATCGCCCCGACACAGGGGCTTGGATCGCCCCGACACAGGGGCTTGGATCGCCCCGACACGAGGGCTTGGATCGCCCCGACACAGGGGCTTGGATCGCCCCGACACGAGGGCTTGGATCGCCCCGACACGGGGGCTTGGATCGCCCCGACACGAGGGCTTGGATCGCACCGACTCGGGGGCTTGGATCGCCCCGACACAGGGGTTTGGATCGCCCCGACACGGGAGCTTGGATCGCCCCGACACAGGGGCTTGGATCGCCCCGACACGGGTGCTTGGATCGCCCCGACACGAGGGCTTGGATCGCCCCGACACAGGGGCTTGGATCGCCCCGACACAGGGGCTTGGATCGCCCCGACACAGGGGCTTGGATAGCCCCGACACGGGGGCTTGGATCGCCCCGACACAGGGGCTTGGAAGGCCCCGACACGAGGGCTTGGATCGCCCCAACACGGGGCTTGGATCGCCCCGACACAGGGGCTTGGATCGCCCCGACACAGGGGCTTGGATCGCCCGGACACGGGTGCTTGGATCGCCCCGACACAGGGGCTTGGATCGCCCCGACACGGGGGCTTGGATCGCCCCGACACAGGGGCTTGGATCGCCCCGACACGGGGGCTTGGATCGCCCCGACACGGGGGCTTGGATCGCCCCGACTCGGGGGCTTGGATCGCCCCGACACAGGGGGCTTGGATCGCCCCAACGCGGGGGCTTGGATCGCCCCGACGTGGGTGCTTGGGTCGCCCCGACGCGGGAGTTTTTTGGATCGCCCCAACGCGGGGGCTTGGATCGCCCCAACGCGGGTGTTTGGATCGCCCCGACGCGGGAGCTTGGGTCGCCCCGACGCGGGAGTTTGGATCGCCCCAACGCGGGGGCTTGGATCGCCCCGACGTGGGGGGCTTGGATCGCCCCGACGTGGGGGGCTTGGATCGCCCCAATGCGGGAGTTTGGATCGCCCCGACGCGGGGGGCTTGGATCGCCCCAACGCGGGGGCTTGGACCTCCGGCTGCGGGAGCTCCGATTGCCCCGACACATGGTTCAACAGTCCAGACTGCAGAAGAAAAATGAGGGAATAAGGTTAGACTTTATTGCCTTCCATCACAGTGAGGAATCCGCTGTGGTGGATGTTTATGTTAACTTTTATGTAGTTGTGTGCCTTGTTACTATTTTTGTACGGCGAATTGGTAATTCTAATATCACTGTACCTTAATTGGTACAGGTGACAATAAAAGACCTTTGAAACCTTTGAAAACAAAGCTTTTCACTGTATCTCAGTACACGTGACAATAATAAGCCTACACATAAAATTCTCCAATACAGACTGGGCACAAACTAAACACCACCATAATGAGAAGAACTGATCCCCTGTAGATGGGAATTTGACATTGCATCTTATTCTGGTCTCTCTTCCTAACCAATTGTCTCCATCTTGCTCTACATTTAAGATAGTCACAACATGCTGGAGTAGGTGACGTTACAGGGTCAAGACCCGTCTTCAGACTGAGAGTCAGGGGTGAAGCAAACGAGAGATAGAGATGGTGATATAAGGACGGCAGATGCTGGTTTACACTGAAGATAGGCCCGAAACATCACCCATTCCTCCTATCCAGAGATGCCGCCTGTTCCGCTAAGTTACTCCAACGTTTTGAGTATCATTGGTGTAAATCAGCATCTGCTGTTTTTTCCTATACAATTTTTCTGCTCTACATTTAGATGCAGATCCTCCCCACTGCACGGTCACCCTCTTTATGTATGGCCCATCCATCCAATAGAGAGTTTGGGAGTTCAGCAGATGCATTTGGCCGTTGCTATGGGACTGGATCCATCTTCTACCAAGTGGGAAATCGGTCCTTACCTCGGCATTTCCCATTTGCAAACCGTTCGGGTTACAATGAGCTCCCGGGAAGAGAACCCAGTCGCAATCCGGGGATGAGCCATTTGACAATAGACAATAGGTGCAGGAGAAGACCATTTGGCCCTTCGAGCCAGCACCGCCATTCAAGTTCAAGTTCAAGTGAGTTTATTGTCATGTGTCCATGATAGGACAATGGAATTCTTGCTTTGCTTCAGCACACAGAACATAGTAGGCATTGACTACAAAACACATGAATAAATAAACTGATGAAGTGCAAATAGCAGATAATGGGTTATTAATGTTCAGAGTTTTGTCCGAGCCAGGTTTAATAGCCTGATGGCTGTGGGGAAGTAGGTATTCCTGAACCTGGTCGTTGCAGTCTTCAGGCTCCTGTACCTTCTACCTGAAGGTAGCAGGGAGATGAGTGTGTGGCCAGGATGGTGTGGGTCTTTGATGATACTTCCAGCCTTTGTGAGGCAGCGACTGCGATAAATCCCCTCGATGGAAGGAAGGCCAGAGCAGATGATGGACTGGGCAGTGTTTACTACTTTTTGTAGTCTCTTCCTCTCCAGGGGACTCAAGTTGCCAAACCAAGCCACGCTGTAATCGGTCAGCATGCTCTCTACTGTGCACCTGTAGAAGTTAGAGAGAGTGCTCCTTGACAAACCGACTCTCCGTAATCTTCTCAGGAAGTAGAGGTGCTGATGTGCTTTCTTGATAATTGCATCAGTGTTCTCGGACCAGGAAAGATCTTCAGAGATGTGCATGCCCAGGAATTTGAAGCTCTTGACCCTTTCAACCCTTGACCCGTTGATATAAACGGGACAGTGGGTCCCCATCCTACTCCTTCCAAAGTCCACAATCAGTTCCTTGGTTTTGCTGGTGTTGAGGGCCAGGTTATTGTGCTGGCAACATATGGACAGTTGCTCGATCTCTTTTCTATACTCGGACTCATCCCCATCAGTGATACATAGAAACATAGAAACATAGAAAATAGGTGCAGGAGTAGGCAATTCGGCCCTTCGAGCCTGCACCGCCATTCAATATGATCATGGCTGATCATCCAACTCAGTATCCTGTATCTGCCTTCTCTCCATACCCCCTGATCTCTTTAGCCACAAGGTCCACATTTAACTCCCACTTTAATATAGCCAATGAACTGGCCTCAACTACCTTCTGTGGCAGAGAATTCCAGAGATTCACCGCTCTCTGTATGTAAAATGTTTTTCTCACCTCGGTCCTAAAAGATTTCCCCCTTATCCTTAAACTGTGACCTATTGTTCTGGACTTCCCCATCATCGGGAACAATCTTCCTGCATCTAGCCTGTCCTACCCCTTAAGAATTTTGTAAGTTTCTATAGGATCCCCCTCAATCTTCTAAATTCTAGCGAGTACAAGCCGAGTCTATCCAGTCTTTCTTCATAAGAAAGTCCTGACATCCCAGGAATCAGTCTGGTGAACCTTCTCTGTACTCCCTCTACGGCAAGAATGTCTTTCCTCAGATTAGGAGACCTAAACTGTACACAATACTCCAGGTGTGGTCTCACCAAGACAGTGGTGTCGTCAGCGAACATGATGATAGAGTTCACACTATGACCGGCTACGCAGTCATGAGTATAGAGTGAGTACAGCAGGGGGCTGAGCACGTAGCCTTGAGGTGCTCCCGTGCTGATTGTTATTGAGTCTGACACATTTCCACCAATACGAACAGACTGTGGTATGTGGATCAGGAAGTCGAGGATCCAATTGCAGAGGGATGCGCAGAGACCCAGGTCTGCGAGTTTGGTAACCAGCTTGGAGGGGATGATTGTGTTAAATGCCGAGCTGTAATCAATGAATAACAGCCTGACATATGAGATTTTGTTGTCCAAGTGGTCCAGCGCGGAGGGGAGGGCCAGCGAGATCGCATCCACCGTTGTGATCATGGCTGATCATCCTCAATCAGTACCCTGTTCCTGCCTTCTCTCCATAACCCCTGGCTCCGCTAACTTTAAGAGCCCTATCTAGCTCTCTCTTGTAAGTATCTAGAGCACCAGCATCCACAGCGCTCTGAGGCAGATAATTCCACAGAATTCATACTCTCTGTGTGAAGAAATGTTCCCTCGTCTCCGTTCTACTCTTACGCTTACTCCTTATTCTGAAACTGCGGACCCTGGTTCGGGACTCCCCCAATATTGGGAACATGTTGTTAAAGAAGGAACTGCAGATGCTGGAAAATCGAAGGTACACAAAAATCCTGGAGAAACTCAGCGGGTGCAGCAGCATCTATGGAGCGAAGGAAATAGGCAACGTTTCGGGCCGAAACCTTTCTTCAGACTGAAACCCTTCTTCAGACCATTTCCTTCGCTCCATAGATGCTGCTGCACCCGCTGAGTTTCTCCAGCATTTTTGTGTACCATTGGGAACATGTTTCCAGCCTCTAGCGTGTCCAACCCCGATATAATCTTATATGTCTCAATAAGATCTCCTCTCATCCTTCTAAACTGCAGAGTATACAAGCCCACCCACACTATTCTCACAGCATATGACAGTCCTGCCATCCTGTGAATTAACCTTGTTAACCTATGCTGCACTCCCTTAATAGCAAGAATGTCCTTCCTCAAATTAGAGGACCAAAACTGTACACAACACAGAAGTGGTTTCACTAGGGCCCTGTACAACTGAAGAAGGGCCTCTTTGTTCTTATACTCAACTCCTCATGTTATGAAGGCCAACATGCCATTCGCTTTCTTCACTGCCTGTTGTACCTGCATGCTTATTTTCATTGACTGATGAGCAAGGATCCCCAGATCCGGTTGTACTTCCCATTTTCCCAACTTGACACCATTTAGATAATAATCAGCCTTCCTGTTTTTGCTACCAAAGTGGATAACCTCACATTTATCCACATTAAACTGCATCTGCCATGCATCTGCCCATTCACCCAACTTGTCGAAATCACCCTGCATTCTCATAGCATCCTCCTCACAGTTCACACTGCCACCCAGCTTTGTGTCATCTGCAAATTTGCTAATGATACTTTGAATCCCTGCATCTAAATCATTAATGTATATTGTAAATATCAGCGGTCCCAACACCGAGCCTTGCGGTACCTCACTAGTCACTGACTCCCATTCTAAAAGGGACCCGTTAATCCCTCCTCTTTGCGTCTTGTCTGCCAACCAATTTTCTATCCATGTCAGCACTCTACCCCCAATATTATGTGCCCTAATTTTGCCCACTTATCTCCTATGTGGGACCTTATCAAATGTTTTCTGAAATCCAAGTACACTACATCCACTGCATCTCCCTTGTCCATTTGCCTAGTTACATCCTAAAAAAATTCCAGAGAATTAGTCAAGCATGATTTCCCCTTTGTAAATCCATGCTGACTTGGACCGATCCTGCTACTGCTATCCAAATGTGCCGCTATTTCATCTTTTATAATCCAGCAACTTCCCAACCATGTCAGGCTAACTGGTCAATAATTCCCCATTTTCTCTCTCCCGACTTTCTTAGAAAGTGGGATAACATTAGCTACCCTACAATTCACATGAACTGATCCTGAATCTATAGAACATTGGAAAATTATCACCAATGCATCCATGATTTCTGTAGCCACTTCCTTAAGTACCCCGGGATGCAGACCATCAGGCCCTGAGGATTTATCAGACCGTCAGTCCACCCAACACCATTTCCTGCCTCATGTGGATTTCCTTCAGTTTCTCCGTCATCCCAGATCCTCTGGCCACTAGTACATCATGAAGATTGTTTGTGTCCTACTTAGTGAAGACGGATGCAAAGTAGCTGTTCAACTCATCTGCCATTTCCTTGTTCCCCATAATAAATTCACCTTTTTCAGTCTTCAAGTGTCCAACTTTGGTCTTAACTATTTTTTACCTCGTCACATACCTAGAGAAGCTTTTTCTATTCTCTTTTATATTTTTTATAGATGCAGTATAATCACCGATGTAGATCAGCTGACATCTACAGCAGCAGATGCAGTAGATGAGGTTGGAGGAGATACAGGTGAACCTCTGTCGCACGTGAAACGACTGCTTGGGTCCTTGAAAGGAGTCGAGGGGGGAGGTAAAGGGACAGGTGTTGCATATCTTGCGGTTGCAAAGGAAAGTGCCCGGGGAGGGGATGGTACGGGACGGAAGGGAAGAATTCACAAGGGAGTTGCGGAGGGAGCGGTCTTTGCGGAAGGCAGACATGGGGGAGATGGGAAGATGTGGCGAGTGGTGGGGTCACGATGGAGGTGGCGAAACTGACGGAGGATTACTTGTTGTATGTGACGGCTGGTGCGGTGAAAGGTGAGGACTAGGGGGACTCTGCCCTTGTTGCGAGTGCGAGGATGGGGAGAGAGAGCAGCGTTGCGGGGTATGGAAGAGATCCTGGTGCGAGCCTCATCTATGGTGGAGGAGGGGAACCCCCGTTCCCTGAAGAATTGGGACATTTCAGATGTCCTGGTGTGGAACGCCTCATACTGGGAGCAGATGCGGCGTAGACGGAGGAATTGGGGGTAGGGGATGGAGTCCTTACAGGAAGCAGGGTGGGATAGGCCAGATAGCCATGGGAGTCAGTAGGTTTATAGTGGATATCGGTCAGAAGTCTATCACCGGCGATGGAGATAGTGAGGTCAAGGAATGGTAGGGAAGTGTCGGAAATAGTCCAGATGTATTTGAGTGCCGGATGGAAATTGGTGGTGAAGTGGATGAGGTCAGTCGGTTGTGTATGGGTGCAGGAGGTGGCCCCAAAGCAGTCGTCGATGTAACGGAGGTAGAGGTTGGGGATGGGGCCCTGGTACGTATTGAACAAGGAATGTTCGACGTAACCAACAAAGAGGCAGGCATAGCTGGGGCCCATGCGTGTGCCCATAGCTATGCCTTGTAACTGGAGGAAATGGGAGGAGTCAAACGAGAAATTATTGAGGGTAAGGACCAACTCCGCTAGGCGGAGGAGAGTGTCAGTGGCCGGGTATAGGTTGCTTCTCTGGTCGAGGAAGAACTGGAGGGCTTTGAGACCATCCTGGTGGGGGATGGAGGTGTAGAGTGACTGGACGTCCATGGTGAAGATGAGAGGGTGGGGGCCTAGAGAATGGAATGCGTGGAGGCGGCGGAGAGTGTCTGAGGTGTCTTGAACATAGGTAGCGAGGGATTTAACCAAGGGGGGTATGATGGTGTCAAGGTATTTGGAAATGAGTTCGGTGGGGCACGAACAGGCAGAGACAATGGGTCTACCGGGCCAGTCAGGTTTGTGGATTTTGGGGAGAAGGTAAAATCGGGCCGTGCGGGGCTGGGGAACGATGAGGTTGGAGGCTCGGTCGGGCAGGGCGTGGGAGTTGATGAAGTCAATGATGGTGCTAGAGATGGTTGCCTGGTGCTCGTCAGTGGGGTCATGGTCCAAGGGTAAGTAGGAGGAGGTGTCCGAGAGTTGGCGCGTGGCCTCAGCTTTGTAGAGATCGACGCGCCAGACTACCATGGCACCCCCCTTGTCGGCTGGTTTGATAACCCAATCTGGATTGTTGCGGAGTGAGTCGATGGCAGAACGTTCGGGGGGGAGAGATTGGAGTGAGACAGGGGAGTGGAGAAGTTGAGGCGGTTGATATCGCGACGGCAGTTTTAGATAAAGAGTTCTAAAGCCAGAGGGCCTCGAGGGTGGTCCTAGAGGAGGGGGTGCGTTGGAGACGGGAAAAGGGGTCGTCAATGGGGAGCGAGGACTCCTTCCTGTGTAAGAACGCTGTGAGGTGGAGACGACGGCAGAAGAGCTCCAAGTCGTGGTGGGCGCGGAACTCATTGAGGTGGGGACGGAGGGGAACAAAGGTAAGACCATTTGTCTTGCTGATGTTGAGGGATGGATTGTTATCCTGACAATAGGTGCAGGAGTAGGCCATTCGGCCCTTCAGGACAGATGGTTCTCAATGTCTTTCCCATATTCTATCTCATCGTTGCCGCTCATGTGGCTGAAATAGTGTTCTGACCAGTGGCCGGACGTTGTGGGTGGCAAGGTCATGACCCCGAGGGACATTGGTGTCAAGGGTCACGGTGGATGGAATGTTCTGACCAATTCTAACGTCTGAGAAGTGAATAGTGATGATTTGTTAATTCATCATGGCAGAAGCAGGTGGGCTCACTTCTGACTAAATTTTACTGCGGACATTTAAACAGGAAAAGTCAGTTTTGTTTATTAACAATGAATGTCCCAGAGAAAGGATAATGTTACTCTTGGAAGTGCATAGTCACAGCATGGAAACAGGCATGGAAACAGCCCAGCATGGAAACCAGCCCTTCCCTCAGCCAAACTTGCCCACCCCGACCAACATGCCCCATCTACACTAGTCTCCTCCCGACCAACATGCCCCATCTACACCAGTCTCCTCCCGACCAACATGTCCCATCTACACCAGTCTCCTCCCAACCAACAAGCCCCATCTACACTAGTCCCACCCGACCAACATGCTCCATCTCCGGTAGTCTCCTCTCGACCAACATGCCCCATCTACACTAGTCCGACCCGACCAACATGTCCCATCTACACTAGTCCCACCCCGACCAACATGCCCCATCTACACTAGTCCCACCCCCACCAACATGCCCCATCTCTACTAGTCCCACCCCGACCAACATGCCCCATCTACACTAGTCCCATCGCGACCAACATGCCCCTTCTACACTAGTCGTACCCCGACCAACGTGCCTCATCTACATTAGTCCCACCTGTCCATCCCGATCAACATGCACCAACTACACTAGTCCCACCCCGACCAACATGCCCCATCTACACTGTCGCACCCCGACCAACATGCCCCATCTACACTAGTCCCACCCCGACCAACATGCCCCATCTACACTAGTCTGTCCCCCGACCAACATGCGCCATCTACACTAGTCCGACCCCAACCAATATGCACCATCTACACTAGTCCCACCCCGCCCAACATGCCCCATCAACACTAGTCCCACCCCCGCCAACATGCCCCATCTCCACTAGTCCCACCCCGACCAACATGCCCCATCTACACTAGTCCCACTACGACCAACATGCTCCATCTACACTAGTCCGACCCCAACCAACATGCCCCATCTATACTAGTCCCACCCCGACCAACATGCCCCATCTACACGTCCCACCCCGACCAACATGCCCCATTTATACCAGTCCCACCCTGACCAACATGCCCCATCTACACTGGTGCCACCCCGACCAACATGCCCCATCAAGACTTGTCCCACCCCGACCAACATGCCCCATCTACACAAGTCCCACCTCGACCAACATGCCCCATCTACATTAGTCCCACCCCGACCAACATGCCCCATCTACACGTCCCACCCCGACCAACATGCCCCGTCTACACCAGTCCCACCCCGAGTAAGTTTCTATAAGATCCCCCTCAATCTTCTAAATTCTAGCGAGTACAAGCCGAGCCTATCCAGTCTTTCTTCATAAGAAAGTCATGACATCCCAGGAATCAGTCTGGTGAACCTTCTCTGTAATCCTTCTACGGCAAGAATGTCTTTCCTCAGATTAGGAGACCTAAACTGGACACAATACTCCAGGTGTGGTCCCACCAAGACCCTGTACAACTGCAGCATAACCTCCCTGCTCCTATACTCAAATCCTTTCGCTGACGACACCACAATAGTGATGTCGTCAGCGAACTTGATGATGGAGTTCGCACTATGACCGGCTACGCAGTCATGAGTATAGAGTGAGTACAGCACGTGGGCTGAGCACGCAGCCTTGAGGTGCTCCCGTGCTAATTGTTATTGAGTCTGACACATTTCCACCAATACGAACAGACTGTGGTATGTGGATCAGTCGAGTATCCAATTGCAGAGGGATGCGCAGAGACCCAGTTCTGCGAGTTTGGTAACCAGCTTGGAGGGGATGATAGTATTAAATGTCGAGCTGTAATCAATGAATAACAGCCTGACATATGAGATGTTGTTGTCCAAGTAGTCCAGCGTGGAGGGGAGGGCCAGCGAGATCGCGTCCACCGTTGTGATCATGGCTGATCATCCTCAATCAGTACCCCGTTCCTGCCTTCTCTCCATATCCCCTGGCTCCGCTAACTTTAAGAGCGCTATCTAGCTCTCTCTTGAAAGTATCTAGAGCACCAGCATCCACAACGCTCTGAGGCAGAGAATTCCACAGAATTCATACTCTCTGTGTGAAGAAGTGTTCCCTCGTCTCCGTTCTACTGGCTTACTCCTTATTCTCAAACTGCGGACCCTGGTTCGGGACTCCCCCAATATTGGGAACATGTAGTTTAATAAGGAACTGCAGATGCTGGAAAATCGAAGGTACACAAAAATGCTGGAGAAACTCAGCGGGTGCAGCAGCATCTATGGAGCGAAGGAAATAGGCAATGTTTCGGGCCGAAACCTTTCTTCAGACTGAAACCCTTCTTCAGACCATTTCCTTCGCTCCATAGATGCTGCTGCACCCGCTGAGTTTCTCCAGCATTTTTGTGTACCATTGGGAACATGTTTCCAGCCTCTAGCGTGTCCAACCTCGATATCAGACACAATTATTGTCACTTTTCGCGTTCTGAAGGTTAGTCACTTTTCATGTTGAATTTTCATCACTTTTCAAAGGCAGAATTTTCGTCGCTTTTCGCATACTGAAATTTCGTGGCTTTTTGCGTGCTTCATTTTCATCGCTTTTCACGTCTTGAAGGTTCGTCGCTTTTCGCATGCTGAATTTTCTTTGCTTTTCGCGTACTAAATTTTCGTCGCTTTTCACGTTCTGAAATGTCTTCCCTTTTCGCGTGCGGAATTTCAGTCGCTTTTTGCGTCCTGAAGGTTTGTCGCTATTCGCGTGCTGAATTTTCGTTGGTTTTAACGTTCCTAAATGTTCCTCTCTTTTCGCGTGCTGAATTTTTGTCGATTTTCGCATGCTGAATTTTCGTCGATTTCGTGTGCTGAAATTTCGTCGCTTTTCTACACGAAAATTCAGCATGCGAAGTGCGACGAAACATCAGGACGTGAAAAGTGGCGAAATTTCAGCACACTGAAAGCGACAAAAAATTCAGCACGCGAAATGAGAGGAACATTCTGGACTTTAAAACCAACGTAAATTCAGCACGCAAAATGAGAGGGACATTCTGGACGTTAAAACCAACGAAAATTCAACACGCGTAAAGTGACGAAAATTCAGCACGCGAAAAGCGACGAAAATTCAGCACGCGAAAAGCGACAAACCTTCAGGACGCGAAAAGTGATGGAAATTCCATAACATGAAAAACGACGAAATTCCAGCACACAAAAAGCGCCGAAATTTCAGCACACAAAAAGCGACGTAAATTCAGCATGCAAAAAGCGACGAAACATCAGGACGCATAAAGCTATGAAATATCATAACATGAAAAGTGGCGAAGTTTCAGCACACAAAAAGCGACGAAAATTCAGCATGTGAAAAGCGACAAAACATCAGGACACGCAAAGCGACAACATTTAAGAACGTGAAAACTGGCGAAATTTCAGCACACGAAAAACGACAAAAAATCAGCACGCGAATAGAGAGGAAAATTCAGGACGTTAAAACAAATCTAAATTCAGCATGCGTAAAGTGACAAAAATTCAGCACGCAAAAAGCGACAAACCTTCAGGACGCGAAAAGCGACGGAAATTCCACACGCGAAAAGTGACCAAATTTCAGGACGGAAAAAGCGACGAAATATCAGCACACGAAAAGTGACGAAAATTCAGCACGACAAAAAGTGACGACATTTCAACATGCAAAAAGTGACGAGTTTTCAGGACATGAAAACGACGAAATTCCACCACACGAAAAGCGCCGTGATTTCAGCACACGAAAAGCGACAAAAATTCAGCACGTGAAAAGAGAGGAACATTCTGGACGTTAACACCAACGAAAATTCCACACGCAAAAAGTGACGAAATTTCAGGACATGAAAAGCGACTAAATATCAGCACACGAAAAGTGATGAAAATTCAGCACACAAAAATTGACGACATTTCAGCGTGCAAAAAGCAACGAAATTCCGGGACGCATAAAGCGACGAAATTTCAGGATGTGAAAAGCGACGAAATTACAACAAACGGAAAGCGCCGAAATTTCAGCACACAAGCGACGTAAATTCAGCATGCAAAAAACGATGAAATTACAGGACACATCAAGCGACGAAATTTCAGGACGTGAAAAGCGACAAAATTCCAGCACACAAAAAGCGCCAAAATTTCAGCACACAAAACGCGACGAAAATTCAGCATGCGAAGTGCGACGAAACATCAGGACGCATAAAGCGACAAAAAAAACGATGAAATTACAGGACACATCAAGCGACGAAATTTCAGGACGTGAAAAGCGACAAAATTCCAGCACACAAAAAGCGCCAAAATTTCAGCACACAAAACGCGACGAAAATTCAGCATGCGAAGTGCGACGAAACATCAGGACGCATAAAGCGACAAAATTTCAGAACGT
This sequence comes from Amblyraja radiata, assembly GCF_010909765.2. NCBI lineage: Eukaryota > Metazoa > Chordata > Chondrichthyes > Rajiformes > Rajidae > Amblyraja > Amblyraja radiata. The sequence continues at coordinate 169,248 of NW_022630127.1, read as the reverse complement.
GAAAAGTGGCGCAATTTCAGCACACTGAAAGCGACAAAAAATTCAGCACGCGAAATGAGAGGAACATTCTGGACTTTAAAACCAACGTAAATTCAGCACGCAAAATGAGAGGAACATTCTGGACGTTAAAACCAACGAAAATTCAACACGCGTAAAGTGACGAAAATTCAGCACGCGAAAAGCGACAAACCTTCAGGACGCGAAAAGTGACGGAAATTCCAGCACATGAAAAACGACGAAATTCCAACACAAAATGCGCCGAAATTTCAGCACACAAAAAGCGACGTAAATTCAGCATGCAAAAAGCGACGAAACATCAGGACGCATAAAGCTATGAAATATCATAACATGAAAAGTGGCGAAGTTTCAGCACACAAAAAGCGACGAAAATTCAGCATGTGAAAAGCTACGAAACATCAGGACACGCAAAGCGACAACATTTAAGAACGTGAAAACTGGCGAAATTTCAGCACACGACAAATGACAAAAATTCTGCACGTGAATAGAGAGGAACATTCAGGATGTTAAAACCAACGAAAATTCAGCATGCGTAAAGTGACAAAAATTCAGCACGCGAAAAGCGACAAACCTTCAGGACGCGAAAAGTGACGGAAATTCCAGCACACGAAAAGCGCCGAAATTTCAGCACACAAAAAGCGACGTAATTCAGCACACAAAAAGCGACGTAATTCAGCACGCGTAAAGTGATAACAATTCAGCACGCGAAAACGTCAAACCTTTAGGACACGAAAAGCGACGAAAATTCCACACGCAAAAAGTAACGAAAATTCAGCACGCGAAAAGCGACAGACCTTCAGGACGCGAAAATCGACGGAAATTCCGCACGTGAAAACTGACGAAGTTTCAGCACACAAAAAATGACGTGAATTCAGCATGCGAAAAGTGACGAAACATCAGGACGCATAAAGCGACGAAATTTCAGAACGTGAAAAGCGACGAAATTCCATTACACAAAAAACCAGCGAAAATTCAGCTTGCGAAAAGTGACAAAAATTCAGCACACGAAAACGACAAACCTTCAGGTCCCGAGAAGCGACGGAAATTCCATACGCGAAAAGTGACGAAATTTCAGGACGTGAAAAGCGACGAAATATCAGCACATGAAAAGCGACGAAAATTTAGCACGTAAAAAGTGACGAAAGTTCAGCATGTGAAAGGAACGAAATTTCATGACGTGAAAAGCGACGAAATATCAGCACATGAAAAGCGACGAAAATTCAGCACGCAAAAATTGACAACACAGTGTGTGAAAAGCAACGAAATACCAGGACGCATAAAGCGATGACATTTTAGGACATGAAATGCGACGAAATTTCAACGCACGACAAGCGCTGAAATTTCAGCACACAAAAAGCGACGAAAATTCAGCACGCATGAAGTGACGAAAATTCAGCACGCGAAAAGTGATGACATTTGTGCATGCGAAAAGCGACAAAATTACAGGACGCATAAAGGGACGAAATTTCAGGACGTGAAAAGCGAAGAAATTCCACCACACAAAAAGCGCCGAAATTTCGGCACACAAAAAAACGACGAAAATTCAGCACGCGTGAAGTGACGAAAATTCAGCACGCGGAAAGTGACGACATTTGAGCAAGCGAAAAGCGACAAAATTACAGGACGCATAAAGGGACGAAATTTCAGGACGTGAAAAGCGAAGAAATTCCAGCACACAAAAAGCGCCGAAATTTCGGCACACAAAAAGCGACGAAAATTCAGCATGTGAAAAGCGACGAAACATCAGGACACGTAAAGCGACAACATTTAAGAACATGAAATGTGGCGAATTTTCAGCAAACGAAAAGCGACAAAATTTCAGCACACAAATAGAGAGGAACATTCAGGACGTTAAAACCAAGTGATGAAAACTCAGCACTCGAAAAACGACAAACCTTCAGGACGCGAGAAGCGACGGAAATTCCATACGCGAAAAGTGACGAAATTTCAGGACGTGAAAAGCGACGAAATATCAGCACATGAAAAGCGACGAAAATTTAGCACGTAAAAAGTGACGAAAGTTCAGCATGTGAAAGGAACGAAATTTCATGACGTGAAAAGCGACGAAATATCAGCACATGAAAAGCGACGAAAATTCAGCACGCAAAAATTGACAACACAGTGTGTGAAAAGCAACGAAATTCCAGGACGCATAAAGCGATGACATTTTAGGACATGAAATGCGACGAAATTTCAACGCACGACAAGCGCTGAAATTTCAGCACACAAAAAGCGACGAAAATTCAGCACGCATGAAGTGACGAAAATTCAGCACGCGAAAAGTGATGACATTTGTGCATGCGAAAAGCGACAAAATTACAGGACGCATAAAGGGACGAAATTTCAGGACGTGAAAAGCGAAGAAATTCCACCACACAAAAAGCGCCGAAATTTCGGCACACAAAAAAACGACGAAAATTCAGCACGCGTGAAGTGACGAAAATTCAGCACGCGGAAAGTGACGACATTTGAGCAAGCGAAAAGCGACAAAATTACAGGACGCATAAAGGGACGAAATTTCAGGACGTGAAAAGCGAAGAAATTCCAGCACACAAAAAGCGCCGAAATTTCGGCACACAAAAAGCGACGAAAATTCAGCATGTGAAAAGCGACGAAACATCAGGACACGTAAAGCGACAACATTTAAGAACATGAAATGTGGCGAATTTTCAGCAAACGAAAAGCGACAAAATTTCAGCACACAAATAGAGAGGAACATTCAGGACGTTAAAACCAAGTGATGAAAACTCAGCACTCGAAAAACGACAAACCTTCAGGACGCGAGAAGTGACGGAAATTCCGCAGGCGAAAAGTGACGAAATTTCAGGACGTGAAAAGCGACGAAATTCCAACACAAGAAAAGCGCCGAAATTTCAGCACACAAAAAGCGACATAAATTCAGCCTGCGAAAAGCGACAAAACATCAGGACGCATAAAGCGACAAAATTTCAGAAAGTGAAAAGTGGCGAAATTTCAGCATGCGAATAGAGAGGAACATTCAGGACGTTAAAACCAATGAAAATTCAGCACGCGTAAAGTGACGAAAATTCAGCACGCGTAAAGTGACGAAAATTCAGCACGCGTAAAGTGACAAAAATTCAGCATGCGAAAAGTGACAAACCTTCAGGACGCGAAAGGCGATGGAAATTCCACACGCGAAAATTGACGAAATTTGAGGACATAAAAAGCGACGAAATATCAGCACACGAAAAGTGACAAAAATTCAGCACGCCAAAAAGTGACGACATTTCAACATGCAAAAAGCGACGAAATTACAGGACGCATAATGCGACGAAATTTCAGGACATGAAAAATGACGAAATTCCATCACACGAAAAGCGCCGTAATTTCAGCACACGAAAAGCGACAAAAATTCAACACGTGAAAAGAGAGGAACATTCTGGACGTTAACACCAATGAAAATTCAGCACGCGAAAAGCGACAAACCTTCAGGACGTGAAAAGCGACGGAAATCCCGCACGCGAAAAGTGACGACATTTCAGGACGTAAAAAGCGCTGAAATATCAGCACACGAAAAGCGACGAAAATTCAGCATGCAAAAAGTGACGAAATTACAGGACGCATAAAGCGACGAAATTTCAGGACATGAAAAGCGACGAAATTCCTGCACACAAAAAAGCGCCGAAATTTCAGCACACATAAAACGACAAAAATTCAGCATGTGATAAGCGACGAAACATCAGGACACATAAAGCGACAACATTTCAGAACGTGAAAAGTGGTGAAATTTCAGCACACGAAAAGGGACAAAAATTCAGCACGCGAATAAAGAGGAACATTCAGGACGTTAAAACCAACGAAAATTCAGCACGCTTAAAGTGACGAAATTTCAGCATGTGAAAAGCGACGAAAAATCAGCACACGAAAAGTGACGAAAATTCAGCACGTTTAAAGTGAGGAAATTTCAGCATGCGAAGAGCGAAGAAATTACAGGACACAATTCCCCGTAAGGGAAACGTGTAGAGTAGTTATGGATACTATTAGTTTCAAAGTAAAAGAAGTACTGACACTTTTGAAAAATATAAAAGTGGATAAGTCTCCAGGTCCTGGGTTTCAGCAACTAAGTTACAGAGAAAGGTTGAACAAGTTAGGGCTTTATTCTTTGGAGCGCAGAAGGTTAAGGGGGGACTTGATAGAGGTTTTTAAAATGATGAGAGGGATAGACAGAGTTGACGTGGAAAAGCTTTTCCCACTGAGAGTAGGGAAGATTCAAACAAGGGGACATGACTTGAGAATTAAGGGACTGAAGTTTAGGGGTAACATGAGGGGGAACTTATTTACTCAGAGAGTGGTAGCTGTGTGGAATGAGCTTCCAGTGAAGGTGGTGGAGGCAGGTTCGTTTTTATCATTTAAAAATAAATTGGATAGTTATATGGATGGGAAAGGAATGGAGGGTTATGGTCTAGGCGCAGGTATATGGTACTAGGGGAGATTATGTGTTCGGCACGGTCTAGAAGGGTCGAGATGGCCTGTTTCCGTGCTGTAATTGTTATATGGTTATATGGTTATATGGTTATATGGTCCTGACAGGATATTCCCTAGGACATTGAGGGAAGTTAGTGTAGAAATAGCCGGGGCTATGACAGAAATATTTCAAATGTCATTAGAAACGGGAATAGTCCCGGAGGATTGGCGTACTGCGCATGTTGTTCCATTGTTTAAAAAGGGTTCTAAGAGTAAACCTAGCAATTATAGACCTGTTAGTTTGACTTCAGTGGTGGGCAAATTAATGGAAAAGATACTTAGAGATAATATATATAAGCATCTGGATAAACAGGGTCTGATTATGAACAGTCAACATGGATTTGTGCCTGGAAGGTCATGTTTGACTAACCTTCTTGAATTTTTTGAAGAGGTTACTAGGGAAATTGACGAGGGTAAAGCAGTGGATGTTGTCTATATGGACTTTAGTAAGGCCTTTGACAAGGTTCCTCATGGAAGGTTGGTTAAGAAGGTTAAACTGTTGGGTATAAATGCAGGAATAGCAAGATGGATTCAGCAGTGGCTGAATGGGAGAAGCCAGAGGGTAATGGTGGATGGCTGTTTGTCGGGTTGGAGGCAGGTGACTAGTGGGGTGCCTCAGGGATCTGTGTTGGGTCCTTTGTTGTTTGTCATGTACATCAATGATCTGGATGAAGGGGTGGTAAATTGGATTAGTAAGTATGCAGATGATACCAAGATAGGGGGTGTTGTGGCTAATGATGAGGATTTCCAAAGTCTACAGAGTGATTTAGGCCATTTGGGAAAATGGGCTGAAAGATGGCAGATGGAGTTTAATGCTGATAAATGTGAGGTGTTACACCTTGGCAGGACAAAACAAAATAGGACGTACATGATAAATTGTAGGGAATTGAAGAATACAGTTGAACAGAGGGATCTGGGAATAATCGTGCAAAGTTCCTTGAAGGTGGAATCTCATATAGATAGGGTGGTAAAGAAAGCTTTTGGTATGCTAGCCTTTATAAATCAGAGCATTGAGTATAGAAGTTGGGATGTAATGTTACAATTGTACAAGGCATTGGTGAGACCAAATCTGGAGTATGGTGTACAATTTTGGTCGCCCAATTATAGGAAGGATGTCAACAAAATAGAGAGAGCACAGAGGAGATTTACTAGAATGTTGCCTGGGTTTCAACAACTAAGTTACAGAGGTAGGTTAAATAAGTTAGGTCTTTATTCTCTGGAGCGCAGAAGGTTAAGGGGGGACTTGATAGAGGTCTTTAAAATGATGAGAGGGATAGACATTGATGTGATCAAGCTTTTCCCTTTGAGAATAGGGAAGATTCAAACAAGAGGACATGACTTCAGAATTAAGGGACAGGAGTTTAGGGGTAACATGAGGGCGAACTTCTTTACTCAGAGAGTGGTAGCGGTGTGGAATGAGCTTCCAGTGGAAGTGGTGGCGGCAGGTTCGTTGGTATCATTTAAAAATAAATTGGATAGGCATATGGATGAGATGTGAATGGAGGGTTATGGTATGAGTGCAGGCAGGTGGGACAAAGGGAAAAAAGTTGCTCGGCACGGACTTATAGGGCCGAGATGGCCTGTTTCCGTGCTGTAATTGTTATATGGTTATATGGTTATATAAAGCGACGAATTTTCAGCAAACGAAAAGCGACAAAATTTCAGCACGCGAATAGAGAGGAACATTCAGGACGTTAAAACCAACGAAAATTCAGCACGCGTAAAGTGACGAAATTTCAGCACGCAAAAAGCGACAAACTTTCAGGACGCGAAAAGCGACGGAAATTACGTAAGTGAAAAGTGACGAAATATCAGGACATGAAAAGAGACGAAAATTCAGCACACAAAAATTGACGACATTTCAGCAAGCAAAAAGCGACAAAAATACAGGTCGCATAAAGCGAAGAAGTTTCAGGACATGAAAAACGACGAAATTCCAGCAAACGAAAAGCGCAGAAATTTCAGCACATAAAAAGCAACGAAAATTCAGCATGTGAAAAGCGACGACATTTGAGCATGCGAAAAGCGACAAAATTACACGACGCATAAAGGGACGAAATTTCAGGATGTGAAAAGCAAAGAAATTCCAGTAAACAAAAAGCGCCAAAATGTCAGCACACAAAAAGCGACGAAAATTCAGCACGCAAAAAGCGACGAAACATCAGGGCACATAAAGCGACAACATTTCAGAATGTGAAAAGTGGCAAAATTTCAGCAAACGAAAATCGACAAAATTTCAGCACGCGAATAGAGAGGAACATTCAGGACGTTAAAACCAACGAAAATTCTGCACGCATAAAGTGATGACAACTCAGCACTCGAAAAGCGACAAACCTTCAGGACGCGAAAAGTGACGGAAATTCCGCAGGCGAAAAGTGACGAAATTTCAGGACGTGAAAAGCGACGAAATTCCAACACAAGAAAAGCGCCGAAATTTCAGTACACAAAAAGCGACATAAATTCAGCCTGCGAAAAGCGACAAAACATCAGGACGCATAAAGCGACAACATTTCAGAAAGTGAAAAGTGGCGACATTTCAGCATGCGAATAGAGAGGAACATTCTGGACGTTAAAACCAACGAAAATTCAGCACGCGTAAAGTGACGAAAATTCAGCACGCATAAAGTGACGAAAATTCAGCACGCGTAAAGTGATGAAAATTCAGAACGTAAAAAGCGACAATCCTTCAGGACGCGAAAAGCGACGGAATTTCAGCACACGGAAGGTGACAAAGATTCAGCACGTGAATAAAGAGGAACATTCAGGACGTTAAAACCAACGAAAATTCAGCACGCGTAAAGTGACAAAAATTCAGCATGCGAAAAGCGACAAACCTTCAGGACGCGAAAGGCGATGGAAATTCCACACGCGAAAATTGACGAAATTTGAGGACGTAAAATGCGACGAAATATCAGCACACGAAAAGTGACGGAAATTCAGCACGCCAAAAAGTGACGACATTTCAACATGCAAAAAGCGACGAAATTACAGGACGCATAATGCGACGAAATTTCAGGACATGAAAAATGACGAAATTCCATCACACGAAAAGCGCCGTGATTTCAGCACACGAAAAGCGACAAAAATTCAACACGTGAAAAGGGAGAAACATTCTGGACGTTAACACCAATGAAAATTCAGCACGCGAAAAGCGACAAACCTTCAGGACGTGAAAAGCGACGGAAATTCCGCACGCGAGAAGTGACGACATTTCAGGACGTAAAAAGCGATGAAATATCAGCACACGAAAAGCGACGAAAATTCAACATGCAAAAAGTGACGAAATTACAGGACGCATAAAGCAACGAAATTTCAGGACATGAAAAGCGACGAAATTCCTGCACACAAAAAAGCGCCGAAATTTCAGCACACATAAAACGACAAAAATTCAGCATGTGATAAGCGACGAAACATCAGGACACATAAAGCGACAAAATTTCAGAACGTGAAAAGTGGTGAAATTTCAGCACACGAAAAGGGACAAAAATTCAGCACGTGAATGGAGAGGAACATTCAGGACGTTAAAACCAACAAAAATTCAGCACGCTTAAAGTTACGAAATTTCAGCATGTGAAAAGCGACGAAAAATCAGCACACGAAAAGCGACGAAAATTCAGCACGCTTAAAGTGAGGAAATTTCAGCATGCGAAGAGCGAAGAAATTACAGGACACAATTCCCCGTAAGGGAAACGAGTAGAGTAGTTATGGATACTATTAGTTTCAAAGTAAAAGAAGTACTGACACTTTTGAAAAATATAAAAGTGGATACGTCTCCAGGTCCTGACAGGATATTTCCTAGGACATTGAGGGAAGTTAGCGAAAATTCAGCACGCGTAAAGTGACGAAAACACAGCACGCGAAAAGCGACAAACCTTCAGGACGCGAAAAGCGACGGAAATTCCGCACGCGAAAAGTGACGAAATTTCAGGATGTGAAAAGCGACGGAAATTCCGCACGCGAAAAGTGGCGAAATTTCAGCACACGAAAGGCGACAAAGATTCAGCACGTGAATAAAGAGGTACATTCAGGACGTTAAAACCAATGAAAATTCAGCACGCGTAAAATGACGAAAATACAGCACGCGAAAAGCGACAAACCTTCAGGACGCGAAAAGTGACGGAAATTCCACACGCGAAAAGTGACGAATTTTCAGGACGTAAAACGCGACGAAATTTCAGCACACGAAAAGCGACGAAAATTCAGCGCGCAAAAAGTGATGACATTTCAACATGCAAAAAGCGACGGAATTACAGGACGCATAAAGCGAAGAAATTTCAGGAAATTAAAAACGACGAAATTCCAGCTCGAAAAGCGCCGACATTTCATCACACGAAAAGCGACAAAAATTCAGCACGCGAAAAGAGAGGAACATTCTGGACGTTAACACCAACGAAAATTCAGCACGCGAAAAGCGACAAACCTTCAGGACATGAAAAACGACGGAAATTCCGCACGCGAAAAGTGAAGAAATTTCAGGACTTATAAAGCGATGAAATATCAGCATATGAAAAGCGACGAAAATTCAGCATGCAAAAAGTGACGAAATTACAGGACGTATAAAGCGACGAAATTTCAAGGCGAATAAAGCGACAACATTTCAGGACATGAAAAGTGACGAGATTCCTGCACACAAAAAGCGCCGAAATTTCAGCATATAAAGCGACAAAAATTCAGCATGTGAAAAGCGACGAAACATCAGGACACATAAAGCGACAACATTTCAGAACGGGAAAAGTGGTAAAATTTCAGCACACGAAAAGGGACAGAAATTCAACACGCGAATAGAGAGGAACATTCAGGACGTTAAAACCAACGAAAATTCAGCACGCTTAAAGTGAGGAAATTTCAGAATGTGAAAAGCGACAAAATATCAGCACACGAAAATCGACGAAAATTCAGCACGCAATAGTGACGACATTTCAGCAGGCGAAGAGCGACGAAATTACAGGACGCATAAAGCGACGGAATTTCAAGACACGAAAAGCGACGAAATTCCAGCACACGAAAAGCGACGAAATTTCAGCACACAAAAAGCGACGTAAATTCACCATGCAAAAAGCGACGAAACATCAGTACGCATAAAGTGACGAAATTTCAGAACGTGAAAAGTGGTGAAATTTCAATATGCTAAAAGTGCCAAAAAATGCAGCACGCGAAATGACAGGAACATTCTGGACTTTAAAACCAACGAAAATTCAGCACGCGTACAGTGCCGAAAATTCAGCACGCGAAAAGTGACGTCATTTCAGCGAGCGAAAAGCAATGAAATTCCAGGACGCATAAAGCGACGAAATTTCAGGACATGTAAAGCGACGAAATTCCAAAACACGATAAGCGCCGAAATTTCAGCACACAAAAAGCGACGTAAGTTCACCATGCAAAAAGCGACGAAACATCAGGACGCATAAAGTGACAAAATTTCTGAACGTGAAAAGTGGCGAAATTACAGCACATGAAAAGCTACGATAATTCAGCTTGCGAAAAGCGACAAAAATTCAGCACACGAAAAGAGAGGAACATTCAAGACGTTAAAACCAACGAAAATTTAGCACGCTTAAAGTGAGGAAATTTCAGGATGTGAAAAGCGACAAAATATCTGCACACGAAAAGCGACGAAAATTCAGCACGCAATAAGTGACGACATTTCAGCAGGCGAAGGGCGACGAAATTACAGGACGCATAAAGCGATGGAATTTCAAGACACGAAAATCGACGAAATTCCAGCACACGAAAAGCGACGAAATTTCAGCACACAAAAAGCGACGTAAGTTCACCATGCAAAAAGCGACGAAACATCAGGACGCATAAAGTGACAAAATTTCTGAACGTGAAAAGTGGCGAAATTACAGCACATGAAAAGCTACGATAATTCAGCTTGCGAAAAGCGACAAAAATTCAGCACACGAAAAGAGAGGAACATTCAAGACGTTAAAACCAACGAAAATTTAGCACGCTTAAAGTGAGGAAATTTCAGGATGTGAAAAGCGACAAAATATCTGCACACGAAAAGCGACGAAAATTCAGCACGCAATAAGTGACGACATTTTAGCAGGCGAAGGGCGACGAAATTACAGGACGCATAAAGCGACGGAATTTCAAGACACGAAAATCGACGAAATTCCAGCACACGAAAAGCGACGAAATTTCAGCACACAAAAAGCGACGTAAATTCAGCACTCGAAAAGAGAGGAACATTCAGGACGTAAAAACCAACGAAAATTCAGCATGCATAAAAAAGTTATGAAAATTCAGCACGCGAAAAGCGACAAACCTTCAGGACGCGAAAAGTGACGAAAATGCAGCACGCAAAAATTGACGACATTTCAGCTTGCGAAAAGCAACGAAATGCCAGGACGCATAAAGCGACGAAATTTCAGGACGAGAAAACTGGCGAAAATTCAGCACACAAAAAGCGACAAAAGTTCAGCACGCGGATAGAGAGGAACATTCAGGACGTTAAAACCAACGAAAATTCAGCACGCGTAAAGTGACGAAAATTCAGCACGCAAAAAGTGACAAACCTTCAGGACGCGAAAAGTGACGGAAATTCCGCACGTGAAAAGTGACGAAATTGCAGGACGTAAAAATCTTAAGAAATAAATTAGAAAAGCTAAGTATTCACCAAAGAGAAGGATATTGAATTATGTGAGGTAAGGGAAACTAGTAGAGTAGCTATGGATACTATGAGTTTCAAAGTAAAAGAAGTACTGACACTTTTGAAAAATATAAAAGTGGATAAGTCTCCAGGTCCTGACAGGATATTCCCTAGGACATTGAGGGAAGTTAGTGTATAAATAGCCGGGGCTATGACAGAAATATTTCAAATGTCATTAGAAACGAGAATAGTCCCCGAGGATTGGCGTACTGCGCATGTTGTTCCATTGTTTAAAAAGTGTTCTAAGAGTAAACCTAGCAATTATAGACCTGTTAGTTTGACTTCAGTGGTGGGCAAATTAATGGAAAAGATACTTAGAGATAATATATATAAGCATCTGGATAAACAGGGACTGATTAGGAACATTCAACATGGATTTGTGCCTGGAAGGTCATGTTTGACTAATGTTCTTGAATTTTTTGAAGAGATTTCTAGGGAAATTGACGAGGGTAAAGCAGTGGATGTTGTCTATATGGACTTTAGTAAGGCCTTTGACAAGGTTCCTCATGGAAGGATGGTTAAGAAGGTTCAACTGTTGGGTATAAATGCAGGAGTAGCAAGATGGATTCAACAGTGGCTGAATGGGAGACGCCAGAGGGTAATGGTGGATGGCTGTTTGTCGGGTTGGAGGCTGGTGACTAGTGGGGTGCCTCAGGGATCTGTGTTGGGTCCTTTGTTGTTTGTCATGTACATCAATGATCTGGATGAAGGTGTGGTAAATTGGATAAGTAAGTATGCAGATTATACTAAGATAGGAGGTGTTGTGGATGATGAAGAGGATGTCCAAAGTCTACAGAGTGATTTAGGCCATTTGGAAGAATGGGCTGAAAGATGGCAGATGGATTTAATGCTGATAAATGTGAGGTGCTACACCTTGGCAGGACAAATCAATAAAGGACTTACATGGTAAATGGTAGGGAATTGAAGAATACAGTTGAACAGAGGGATCTGGGAATAACCGTGCATAGTTCCTTGAAGGTTGAATCTCATATAGACAGGGTGGTAAATAAAGCTTTTGGTATTAGAAAGCCTTTATAAATCAGAGCATTGGGTATAGAAGCTGGGATGTAATGTTAAATTTGTACAAGGCATTGGGGAGACTAAATCTGGAGTATAGTGTACAATTCTGGTCGCCCAATTATCGGAAGGATGTCAACAAAATAGAGAGAGTACAGAGGAGATTTACTAGAATGTTGCCTGGGTTTCAACAAATAAGTTACAGAGAAAGGTTGAATAAGTTAGGTCTTTATTCTCTGGAGCGCAGAAGGTTAAGGGGGGACTTGATAGATGTCTTTAAAATGATGAGAGGGATAGACAGAGTTGATGTGGACAAGCTTTGCCCTTTGAGAATAGGGAAGATTCAAACAAGAGGACATGACTTCAGAATTAAGGGACAGAAGTTTAGGGGTAACATGAGGGGAACTTTACTCAGAGAGTGGTAGCGGTGTGGAATGAGCTTCCAGTGGAGGTGGTGGGGGCAGGTTCGTTGGTATCATTTAAGGCAAGGCAAGGCAAGGCAACTTTATTTATATAGCACATTTCATACACGAGGCAGACTCAACGTGCTTCACATAAAAACATGTCATACAATAAAATGAAATAATAAAATGAAATAAAATAGAAGAACTAAAAGAAAAGAAAAGCAAAATTAAAAATGCATTATAAAAAGTGCAAAAGTTAAAAGTGCAATTTAGTTAAGATTTAGCTGAAAGTTAAAGTAAACATAAAAATTTTCAGTCTTGTTTTAAAAGTGGTCAAAGTTGAGGCAAGTCTTAAATCTTAAGGAAGTTTATTCCAGCTATTTGTTGCATAGTAACTAAATCCTGCTTTCCCATGTTTTGTATTTACTCTGGGAATCACTAACAGATTGGTTTCAGAAGATCTTAGCGGGCTTATATAGTGGAAGCATGTCAGTGATATACTTTGGTCCTAAACCATGTAGTGATTTATAGGTGAGCAGCAGGATTTTAAAATCAATTCTCTGACATACAGGGAGCCGATGTAAGGATTTAAGAATTGGTGTAATGTGTTCAGATTTTTTGGTCTTTGTTAGAACTCTAGCAACAGCGTTCTGAACAAGCTGTAGCTGCCTGACAGTTTTTTCAGAAGACCTGCAAGGAGACCGTTACAATAATCTAGCCTACTAGTAATAAAGGCATGTACAAGTTTTTCTAAGTCTTGAGCTGACATGAGTCCTCTTAATCTTGCTACGTTTTTGAGGTGATAATAGGCCGATTTTGTTACTGATTTGATGTGACTGTCAACATTTAAATCTGAATCCATAATGACCCCAAGATTTCTGGCTTTGTTTGAAGTTTTCAGGGACAGAGAGTGAAGGTGTTGGGTTACTTTAAGCCTTTCTTTTTTAGCTCCAAAAACAATTATCTCCGTTTTGTCCTTATTTAGTTGGAGGAAATTTTGGCACATCCAGTCTTTGACTTGCTCAATGCACTGGCACAACAGATCTATGGGGCGATAGTCATTTGGTGTAGCGCTACATAGATTTGAGTGTCATCGGCATAGCAGTGGTGGTCAATATTATTATTTTGCATGACTTGCCCTAGTGGGAGCATGTATATGTTGAATAAAGAGGGCCCTAAGATCGAACCTTGCGGGACTCCACGTAAAAATAAATTGGATAGGCATATGGATGAGAAGGGAATGGAGGGTTATGGTATGAGTGCAGGCAGGTGGGACTAAGGAAAAATTATTGTTCGGCATGGTCTTGTAGGGCCGAGATGGCCTGTTTCCGTGCTGTAATTGTTATATGGTTATATGGTTATATGGTTAAAAAGGGACAAAATATCAGCACATGAAAAGAGACGGAAATTGACGACATTTCAGCAAGTAAAAAGCGACAAAATTACAGGACGCATAAAACGACAATATTTCAGGACATGAAAAACGACGAAATTCCAGCAAACGAAAAGTGTCGAAATTTCAGCACACTAAAAGCGACATAAATTCAGCATGCGAAAAACGACAAAACATCAGGAGGCATAAAGCGACGAAAAGCTACGAAAATTCAGCTTGCAAAAAGCGACAAACCTTCAGGATGTGAAATTCCACATGAGAAAAGTGACGACATTTCAGGACGTGAAAAGCAACGAAATGTCAGCACACGAAAAGCGACGGAAATTTAGCACGCAAAAAGTGACGACATTTCAGCATGCGAAAAGCTACTAAATTACAGGACGCATAAAGGGACGAAATTTCATGACGTGAAAAGCGACGAAATTCCAGCACACAAAAAGCGCCGAAATTTCAGCACTCAAAAAGCGATATAAATTCAGCGTGCAAAAGCGACGAAACATCAGGACGCATAAAATGACAAAATTTCAAAAAGTGAAAAGTGGCGAAATTTCAGCACACGAAAAGTGACAAAAATACAGTACACGAATAGAGAGGAACATTCATGACGTTAAAACCAACGAAAATTCAGCACGCGTAAAATGACGAAAATGCAGCACGCAAAAAGCGACAATACTTCAGGACGCGAAAAGCGACGGAAATTCCACATGCGAAAAGTGACGAAATTTCAGGACGTAAAAAGCGACAAACCTTCAGGACGCGAAAAGCGACGGAAATTCCACACGCGAAAAGTGACGAAATATCAGCACACAAAAAGCGACAATAATTCAGCATGCAAAAAGTGACGACATTTCAACATGCGAAAAGCGACGAAATTACAGGACGCAAAAAGTGACGAAATTTCACGACATGAAAAATTACGTAATTCCAGCACACGAAAAGCACCGAAATTTCAGCACACGAAAATCAACAACAATTCAGCACGCGAAATGTAAGGAACATTCTGGACGTTGACACTAACGAAAATTCAGCACGCAAAAGGCGACAAACCTTCAGGACGTGAAAAGCAACGGAAATTCCGCATGCAAAAAGTGACAACATTTCAGGACGTAAAAAGCGACAAACCTTCAGGACGCGAAAAGCGACGGAAATTCCACACGCGAAAAGTGACGAAATTTCAGGACGTGAAAAGCGACAACATTTCAGCATGCGAAAAGCGACAAAATTACAGGACGCATAAAGCGAAGAAATTTCAGGACGCATAAAGTGACGAATTTTCAGTACATTAAAAGTGGCGAAATACAAGCACACAAAGAGTGCCGAAATTTCAGCACACAGAAAGCGACGAAAATTCAGCAAGTGAAAAGTGACGAAACATCAGGACTCATAAAGCTACTAAATTTCATAACGTGAAAAGTGGCGAAATTTCAGCACATGAAAAGCGACACAAATTCTGCACGCGAAAAAGGAGGAACATTCAGGACGTTAAAACCAACGAAAATTCAGCACGCGTAACGCGACGGAAATTCCACACGCGAAAAGTGACAAAATTTCAGGACGTGAAAAGCGTCGAAATATCAGCACACGAAAAGTGACGAAAAATTAGCACGCAAAAAGTGACGACATTGCAGCATACGAAAAGTGACAAACTTACAGGACATGAAAAGCGACGCAATTCCAGCAAAACAAAAAGGGCCGAAATTTCAGCAGACAAAAAGGGACGAAAATTCAGCATGCGAAAAACGATGAAACATCAGGACGCATAAAGCGACAAAATATCAGCACACGAAAAGCGACGAAAATTTTGCACGCAAAAAGTGACGACATTTCAGGACATGAAAAGCGACGAAATTCCAACACACGATAAGCGCCGATATTTCAGCACACAAAAAGCAACGAAAATTCTGCACGCGTGAAGTGACGAAAGATCAGGATGCATAAAGTGACGAAATTTCAGGACGTGAAAAGTGGCGAAATTTCAGCACATGAAAAGCTACGAAAATTCAGCTCGCGAAAAGTGAGAAAAATTCAGCACATGAAAAGATAGGAACATTCAGGACATTAAAAACATTGAAAATTCAGCATGCGTAAAGTGACGAAAATTCAGCATGCAAAATCGACAAACCTTCAGGACGCGAAAAGCGACGGAAATTCCACACGCGAAAAGCGACGAAATTTCAGGACGTGAAAAGCGACGCAATAACAGCACACGAAAAGCGACGAAATTTTAGCACGCAAAAATTGACGACATTTCAGCATGCGAAAAGTAATGAAATTCCAGGATACATAAAGCGATAACATTTCAGTACGTGGAAAGCGACGAAAGTCCAACACACGAAAAGCGCCGAAAGTTCAGCACACAAAATGCGACATAGATTAACGACATTTCAGCATGCGAAAAGCGACGATACATCAGGACGCATAAAGCGACGAAATTTCAGAACGTGAATCTCGACGAAATATCAGCACATGACAAGCGACGAAAATTCAGCACGCAAAAAGTGACGAAATTTCAGCATGCGAAAAGCGACAAAATTACAGGACGCATAAAGCGACGAAATTTCAGGACGTGAAAAACGACGAAATTCCAGCACAAGACAAGCGCCGAAATATCAGCACACAAAAAGCGACGTAAATTCAGCATGCGAAAAGCGACGAAACATCAGGACGCATAAAGCGTGAACGTGAAAAGTGGCGTAATTTCAGCACATGAAAAGCTACCAAAATTCAGCTTGCGAATAGAGAGGAATGTTCAGGACGTTAAAACCAACGAAAATTCAGCACGCGTAAAGTGACGAAAATTCAGCACGCGTAAAGTGACGAAAATTCAGCACGCGAAAAGCGACAAATCATCTGGACGCGAAAAACCAACGAAAATTCAGCACATAAAAAGCGACGTAAATTCAGCATGCGAAAAGCGACAAAACATCAGGACGCATAAAGCGACGAAATTTCAGCTTTATCTGTGTTGGGTCTTTTGTTGTTTGTCATGTACATCAATTAACTGGATGAAGGTGTGGTAAATTGGATTAGTAAGTATGCAGATTTCCAAAGTCTACAGCGTGATTTAGGCCATTTGGAAGAATGGGCTGAAAGATGGCAGATGGAGTTTAATGTTGATAAATGTGAGGTGCTACACCTTGGCAGGACAAATCAAAATAGGACGTACATGGTAAATGGTAGGGAATTGACGAATACAGTTGAACAGAGGGATCTGGGAATAACCGTGCATAGTTCTTTGAAGGTGGAATCTCATATAGATAGGGTGGTAAAGAAAGCTTTTGGTATGCTAGCCTTTATAAATCAGAGCATTGAGTATAGAAGCTGGGATGTAATGTTAAAATTGTACAAGGCATTGGTGAGACCAAATCTGGAGTATGGTGTACAATTTTGGTCGCCCAATTATAGGAAGGATGTCAACAATATAGAGAGAGTACAGAGGAGATTTACTAGAATGTTGCCTGGGTTTCTACAACTAAGTTACAGAGATAGGTTGAATAAGTTAGGTCTTTATTCTCTGGAGCGCAGAAGGTTAAGGGGGGACTTGATAGAGGTCTTTAAAATGATGAGAGGGATAGACAGAGTAGCTGTGGACAAGCTTTTCCCTTTGAGAATTGGGAAGATGCAAACAAGAGGACATGACTTCAGAATTAAGGGACAGAAGTTTAGGGGTAACATGAGGAGGAACTTCTTTACTCAGAGAGTGGTAGCGGTGTGGAATGAGCTTCCAGTGGAAGTGGTGGAGGCAGGTTCGATGCTATTATTTAAAAATAAATGGATATGGATGAGAAGTGAATGGAGGGTTATGGTATGAGTGCAGGCAGGTGGGACTAAGGGAAAATAATTGTTCGGCACGGACTTGTAGATGGCCTGTTTCCATGCTGTACTTGTTATATGGTTATATGGTTATATGGAAATGTCAGCATGCGAAAGGCTACAAATATTCAACACGCAAAAAGCGACGAACATTAAGCACACGAAAAGTGACGTAAATTCAGGACGCGAAAAGCAACGAAGCTTCAGGAAGCATAAAACGACTAAATTTCAGGACATGAAAAGCGACGAAAATTCATCCTGCGAAAAGTGATGGAAATTCAGCACGTGAAAAATGACGAACCTTCAGGATGCCAAAAGTGACGGAAATTCAGCATGCGAAAAGCGACGAAAATTCAGGGCCTGAATGCTGATAAAAATTCAATATGCCAAAAGCTACATAAATTCAGGAGTGACAACATTTCAGTCCAGGAAAAGCGACGAAAATTAAGGATGTGAAAAGCGACTCAAATTCAGCACACGAAAAACGACAAACCTTCAGGATGCGAAAAACAATTAAAATTCGGAAGCCATGTGAAAAGCGACGAAAATTCAGCACACGAAAAACGACGAACCCTTTGGATGCAAAAATCGAAGAAAATTCGGGACACCAAAAGCGACGAAAATTCAGGACATGAAATGTGACCAAAATTCAGGACGTGAAATGCAACAAATTTTCACGATGCAAAAGCGACGAAAATTCAGCACGTGAAAAGTGACGAAAATTTAGCACGTGAAAAGTGACGAAAATTCAGCACATGAAAAGCGATGAACTTTCAGGACGTGAAAAGCGACGAAATTTCAGCACAGAAAAGTGACGAAATTTCAGAACGTGAAAGGTGATGAAAATTCAGCACGCGAAACGCGACGAAAATTCAGCATGCGAAAAGCTACAAAAATTCAGCACATGAAAAGTGACGAAAATTCAGCCTACGAAAAGCGACAAAACCTCAGGAGGCATAAAGCGACGAATATTCAGCACGCGAAAAATGACGAAAATTCAGGATCCGAAAAGCGACAAAATTTCAGGACACATGAAGGGACATAATTTCAGGACACAAAAAATGACAACATTTCGGCATAGAAAAAGTGATGAACCTTCAGGATGTGAAAAGCGACAAAAATTCAGGGAGTGAAATGTGACGCAATTTCAGGACGCGAAAAGCAACGAAATTGCAGCACACAGACAGTGCCGAAATTTCAGCATGTGAAAAGTGACGAAAATTCAGCATGCGAAAAGTGACGAAAATTCAAAACGTCAAAGGTGACGTAAAGTCAGGATATGAAATGCGGCAAAATTACAGGACGCATAATGTTAGTAGGGAAGGCATCTGTAAATCTGTGGATTTAGGGTAGGGCATGGAAATGGGAAGGGGATTTAGGGGAGGGCACCTTTAAATGGTGAATTAGGAGGGCATTTGTAAATGGTGAATTAGAGGAGGGCACCTGTAAATGGTGCCGTAGGGAAGGCATCTGTAAATTTAGGGGAGGTTTAGGGGAGAGCACCTGTAAAGGAACAATACAATATGAGCAACAACAACAATTGAAGCTTTACAACAACTGGTGTATTGTTACACCAATCCACGTAAGAAATCTCATATAATTATTTCCTCCTCATTAATTTATTCTCACGTGTAAAAAGCTTTAGTCGCGAGCTAACCAGTTAGCAGAAAGACAAAACATCATCACAATTGAGCCAGCTAGATGCTAACATCCTGTGTAACTTGGTAGCTAGCTACATACTGGAAAACTAGGTAGCTAGCTAGAATGAGCCACATACTGGATTGCTCACTAGATGGGTACATATTGGGGAGGGTGCCTGTAAATAGGGGGGGGGGTTAGGGAAGGGGACCTGTAAATGTGGATTTAGGGTAGGTATGTAAATGGGAGGGGGATTTAGGGGAGAGCACCTTTAAATGGTGAATTAGGAGGGCATCTGTAAATGGTGAATTAGAGGAGGGCACCTGTAAATGGTGCCGTAGGGAAGGCATCTGTAAATTTAGGGGAGAGCATCTGTAAAGAAGCATTTAGATTTAGGGGAGAGCATCTGTAAAGAAGCAATACAATATGAGCAACAACTGAAGCTTTACAACAACAACTGGTGTGTTGTTCCACCAATCCACGTAACAATCTCATATCATTCTTTCCCCCTCATTAATTTATTCTCACGTGTACCGAGGTACAATGAAAAGCTTTAGTCGCGTGCTAACCAGCTAGCAGAAAGACAAAACATGATCACAATTGAGCCAGCTAGATGGCTACATCCTGTATAACTAGGTAGCGAGCTACGTAGCTACATACTGGATAGCTAGGTCGATAGCAAGACTGAGCTACATACGGGATAGCTAGGTAGCTAGTAGTGATCTACATACTGGACAGCTAGGTAGCTTCCGAGGCTGAGCTACCAACTGGATAACTAGGTAGCTAGCTACATGGCTACAGACTGGGTAGATAGCTACATACTGGTGTTTCATAGTTATAAGCAACTGAATTGGAAGAATAGCACCTCATATTTCACTTGGGCAGCTTACACCCCAGCGTTGACTTCTCTAACCTCAAGTAACCCTTGCTTTCCCTCTATCTGTTCCTCCCCCATTTTATTGTTCTGCTAGCTTCCCTGTTTGTATCTCTTTCATGACCAGCAATAGACCATTGTGGGTTCCACCTTTCCTGGGCCATCGTTTTGGCCTGATTTGTTCTGTACCTTCCCATACCTCTCGTTTCCCTTCCACCTGCCTCTCAGTCTAAAGAAGGGTCTCGAACCAAAACATCACCTTTTCTCCAGATATGCTGCCAGCCCCGCTGGGTTATTCCAGCTTTTGTGTCTATCTTCGGTGTAAACCAGCATCTGCCGTTCCTTTCCTTTCTCGGTGCAGATTCGGTGGGCGGAAGGGACTGTCTCCGCACTGTATCTCAAAATTAAACTTAACCAATCAGCATTGATATCCAGCTCATTTATTTACATTATATACATAAATTGACTTGGCATAACAGTTTAAACTATCTCTCTTCTGCGATCATCGGCAGTCAGTCGAAAATAGTATGACTGTCCTCTCCATAGGGTCTGTGTTCAAAAGGGAACTGCAGATGCTGGAATATCGAAGGTACACAAAATTGCTGGGGAAACTCAGCGGGTGCAGCAGCATCTATGGAGCGAAGGAAATAGGCGACGTTTCTGAAGAAGGGTTTCGGCCAGAAACGTCGCCTATTTCCTTCGCTCCATAGATGCTGCTGCATCCGCTGAGTTTCCCCAGCAATTTTGTGTACCCTCTCCATAAGGTCGTCCACTGGTGGGTCTGCAGGCCGATCCACGATCCACACACCTTGGTGCAACGTGGGCAGTGGAGACTGGCGGCGGTTGGTAGTTGTCGAGCCTCCTTCTCTCTCTTTACGCTGCTGTCGCTTTGTCTCTGCGACACGGCGTGGTTCCATTTCGTGAAGTGCAGCTCATTCCTGCACGAACTTTCTCCAGGAATGCATGTCTAGTGCAATGCACTCTCAGTTGCTTGATGTGATGTGGAATTTCTTCAAACTGTTCTAGGTGTTGTCCTTGAAGCTTTTCTTTGGCCCGCCGGGGGCTCACCGACCTTCCTTCAGTTGAGAATACAGGATTTGTTTAGGGTGACATGTTTTGAACATATGGATGATATGGCCAGTCCATTGAAGTTGGTGCTGCATTATTGTGGTGGTGATGCTGGTCATGTTGGCTTTCTCCAAAATGCTGATGTTGGTGCGTTTGTCCTCCCAGCTGATCCTCAGAATTTTTCGTAAGGATCTTCGGTGATATTGTCCCAGGGCTCTCAGGTGCCTGCTGTAGGAGGTCCATTACTCAACTCCATACAACGGGGTGTTAGAGAACAACGGCTCTGTAGACCAGCAGTTTTGTTTGAGCCTTTAGGTCTCGACCTTTAAAGACTCGTCTCCTGAGTCTGGCGTAGGCGTGGCGTTGGTGTGGGAAGAAACCGAAGATCTCAGGGAAAACACACACAGGTCACGAGAAGAAGGTACAAACTCCGTACAGACAAGCACCCATATTCGGGATCGAACCTGGGCCTCTGGCGCTGTAAGGCAAGATGCTGGTGATCTCAGGCTTGTCTCAACAGCTTAGTCCTGTGATCTTCGAAGGAGGAGTTGTGGTGATCACCGGCTCCTTTCTGCAGTTCACATTTGCCTTAAGCAGTGCTGACAGTGCAGATTTCTCCCTGGTGGCTCAACTTTGAGCTTCAAGAAGTGATGATAGCAGAATATCCTGGCACCCAGTCTTTTCCAGTGTGTGTATTCGTGTCTTTGAACTTGTCAGCATCCTGGAAAACCAAACATTGTACCTGATACACTCTGGTGCATAACCGGATATTAATTCCAAAACAGATTTTAAAATATCAATTGTTTATTAATACAAGACAATTCCAGGATAAAGTGTCAACAATTTAAAATAAAGGGTAACTTCTTCAGGATAGAAATTAGATATTTTTTCACTCAGAATATTTTTCAAGGGTTGAAAAAAATGCTGTTAATTGCATTCGAGCAAGATCAACATATAATTGATACTAAGAAGTAATAAACCATATCACAGTAAGAGAGGAAACTGCATTTAAAGTGTAGATCAGGCATGATCTGCCTGAAAGGTACA
Organism: Amblyraja radiata; assembly: GCF_010909765.2. Taxonomy (NCBI): domain Eukaryota; kingdom Metazoa; phylum Chordata; class Chondrichthyes; order Rajiformes; family Rajidae; genus Amblyraja; species Amblyraja radiata. The sequence continues at coordinate 146,836 of NW_022630127.1, read as the reverse complement.
GACCCAAAATGGTGCCTGTCAAGATTCAAGATTGCAGCTTCCAGCCAACAGGCATCAGTGTCTACATTTAACCATATAACCATATAACAATTACAGCACGGAAACAGGCCATCTCGGCCCTACAAGTCCGTGTCGAACAATTAGTTTCCCTTAGTCCCACCTGCCTGCACTCATACCATAACCCTACATTCCCTTCTCATCCATATGCCTATCCAATTTATTTTTAAATTATACCAATGAACCTGCCTCCACCACTTCCACTGGAAGCTCATTCCACACCGCTACCACTCTCTGAGTAAAGAAGTTCCCCCTCATGTTACCCCTAAACTTCTGTCGCTTAATTCTGAAGTCATGTCCTCTTGTTTGAATCTTCCCTATTCTCAAAGGGAAAAGCTTGTCCCAGGGCTCTCAGGTGCCTGCTGTAGGAGGTCCATTACTCAACTCCATACAACGGGGTGTTAGAAAACAACGGCTCTGTAGACCAGCAGTTTTGTTTGAGCCTTTAGGTCTCGGCCTTCAAAGACTCGTCTCCTGAGTCTGGCGTAGGCTCCGCTGGCACAACACAGGCGATGGTTGACCTCAGAATCAACGTCAGCTTTTGAGGAAAGAATGCTGCCAAGGTTGGGGGTGGTCAACGTTTTCAAGAGTAGTGTCGTCCACTTTTAGACGGCTGGTTGGGTGGAGGTTGATGTGGGTCCTGTGTCTAGGCCCATGTCTCTGTAGGCCTTGGCAAAGGCATTCAGGATGCCCTGGAGGTCTTCTGCAGAGTGTGCTGCAATGGCCGAATCGTCCGCGTGCAGAAGCTCCATGATGGCGGTGTTACTGACTTTGCTCTTGGCCTTCAAACTATTAATAGTGATAATGTGCGAGGATCGTTGGTCATGTGCAGACTCGGTGGGCATGTTTCCACGCTGTATCTCTAAACTAAACTAAATTATTAACAGTGTTGGATGCAATTGTAGATGCCAGTTTAAACCAAAGATTGACACGAAATGCTGAAGTAACTCAGCATCTCTGGCGAGATTGGCTGACGTTTCGGGTCATGAAAAACCACGAAAATTCAAGACGTGAAAAGCCACAAAAATTCAAGACGTGAAAAGCAACAAAAATTCAAGACGTGAAAGGCAACGGCAATTCAAAACTTGAAAAGCCACAAAATTCAAAACGTGAAAAGCCATGAAAATTCATGACGTGAAAAGCCACTAAATCAAGACATGAAAAGCCTCAAAAATTCAAGACATGAAAAGCACGAATATTCAAGACATGAAAAGCCTCGAAAATTCAAGAAACGGAAAGCCAAGAAAATTCAAGACATGAAAAGACACGAATATTCAAGACTTGAAATGGCACAAAATTTCAAGACGTGAAAATCAATGACTATTCAAGACGTAAAAAGCCACGAATATTCAAGACATTAAAAGCCACGAAAATTCAAGACATTAAAAGCCACAAAAATTCAAGACATTAAAAGCCACGAAAATTCAAGGCGTTATAAAGCCACGAAAATTTAAGGCGTGAAAAGCCACGAAAATTCAAGATGAAAAGCCACGAAGATTCAACACATGAAAAGCCACGGTTTCGACTTGAAAAGCCACGAAAATTCAAGACACTAAAACCACGAAAATTCAAGACATGAAAAGCCATGAAAATTCAAGAATTCAAGCTGGTGTGGGAGGGATGGAGAGAGAGCGAACACAGTTGTACTTGAAGTTAAAGAAAGCAATATTCATACTTAACCAAGAAGGAATGTGTGAAGTTTAATGTCAAGACCTTGTTCATTGACATAATTGATGTGCAGTGGGATCTTAGGGTCCAGGTTCTCATCTCACAGAAGGAGGCAGTATGAGTAGATAGGCTGCGTGGCGTTGAAAGAGAGCCGGGTTCAGCAGTGACCACTCCGACATTCACAATAACAAGGTGAACTCATGTGCTTTGTTCTATTTACAGTGGCAAAAATGTCCAGGATGCGCTGTCCCTCCATCAGAACGCATGTGTGAAGATGCTGGCGATCTGTGGCTGAGCGATTTTGCTGATGACACGAAGATTGGAGGAGTTGTAGTCAGTGAGGAACCTGTCGGAAGATACGGCGGGATGAAGATCAGATGCAGAAATGGGCGGAGAAATGGGCGTTGAAATGGCACGTAGATAAAAAAAAACCTCTGTGGCGGTTTGGAGTGTAGGAAATAGGGAACGTTTCGGGCCGAAACCCTTCTCCAGACTGATGTAGGGTGGGGGGGGGGGGGGGGGGGGTTGGAAGAAGGGGAGGAGGCAATATGGCAACCTGAAATTGGAGAAGTCAATGTTCATGCCGGTGGGGTACAAACTGCCCAAGCAAAATATGAGGTGCTGCTCCTACAATTTCCGGTGGTCCTCACTCTGGCCATGGTGGAGGCCCAGGACTGAAAGGTCGGATTCGGAATAGGAGGGGGAGTTAAAGTGCTGAACCACCGAGAGATCAGGTTGGTTATTGCGGACTCAGCGGAGGTGTTCGGCAAACCGATGTAGATCACCTGACATCTAGAGCAGTGGATGCAATAGATGAGGTTGGAGGAAGTGCAGGTGAACCTTTGTCGCACCTGGAACGACTGCTTGGACAGAGTTTAAACCGAGCAAGTGTGAGGTGGTGCACTTTGGGAGGTTGAAGGCACAAGGAAAGAGTGTAGTTTTTCAGTTTAAAGATACAGTGTGGAAACTATCCTGCACACACTGGGGACAATTTACATATACATTTAGGGGCGCTGCTCTGGCAGCAGCCATGTCATGCAGCTCGTCAGCTCGTCATGCAGCTCGTCAGTTTTTCAACCTTTTTTTAATTTTTTTAGTATGTTTTAAAGTCTGTATTTAATGTTTATTTGTGTGTTTTATGTGGGGGGTGGTGTGGGGGGGGGGGTGAGGGGGAAACCGCTTCCGTCGCCTCCTCCACGGAGAGGCGAGTTTTTCCAGGTCGCCTCCTCCGTGGCCTAACATCAAGGATCGACGCGGCCTTTCCCGGAGCCGCGCCCGGGGCTTCAGCGGCGGGCACCGCGTGGACTCTCGGCGTGGAGCGGGTGAGCCCTCGCTGGGGCTCGCTAGAGGGGAGCGCTCCGTTTCGCTGGCCCGGGGCAGCCGGCAGCCTGAAGTCGCAGCCTGAAGCCGCGGTCTGCAGAGCTCCAGCTGGTGCGGCATCTACAGCCCGGGATCTCACGTTGGGGACCCGGGGGAAGAAGACGCCATCACTGCCGGCCCGCGGCCGACTTCTACCGCGGGTCCGGCATGGATTTACCATCACCCCTGGAGGGGAGCTTCGACCGCCGGCCCTGCAGTCTACGGTGCTTCTGGCTGCGGCGGGGACTTTAAATCTTGACCGCCGGCCTGCGGCCTACAACAACTTAAAGCCGCGGTCTCCGGTGAGGAAGAGCCGATCCTGGACTGACTCTGGACTCTGGTCCAGACCACGGAGGGGGGGGGGGGAATGGAGGAGGACTGGCCAAATTTTGTGCCTTCCACCACAGTGATGAATGCTGTGGTGGATGTTTGTGTTACAGTTGTGTGTTCTTTATTATTGTACCGCTGCAGACAACCCAAATTTCCACCAGCCTGGCTGTGTGGCAATAAATTATATCTAATCTATCTAATCTAATCTATACAAAGCCAATTAACCTGAAAACTGTACCTCTTTGGTGTGGGAGGAAACCGAAGATCTCAGGGAAAACACACACAGGTCACGAGAAGAAGGTACACACTCCGTACAGACAAGCACCCATATTCGGGATCGAACCTGGGCCTCTGGCGCTGTAAGGCAAGATGCTGGTGATCTCAGGCTTGTCTCAACAGCTTAGTCCTGTGATCTTCGAAGGAGGAGTTGTGGTGATCACAGGCTTCTTTCTGCAGTTCACATTTGCCTTAAGCAGGGCTGACAGTGCAGATTTCTCCCTGGTGGCTCAACTTTGAGCTTGAAGAAGTGATGATAGCAGAAAATCTTGGCGCCCAGTCTTTTCCAGTGTGTGTATTCGTGTCTTTGAACTTGTCAGCCTCCTGGAAAACCAAACATTGTACCTGATACACTCTGGTGCATAACCAGATATTAATTCCAAAACAGATTTTAAAATATCAATTGTTTATTAATACAAGACAATTTCAGGATAAAGTGTCAACAACTTAAAATAAAGGGTAACTTCTTCAGGATAGAAATTAGATATTTTTTCACTCAGAATATTTTTCTAGGGTTGAAAAAAATGCTGTTAATTGCATTCGAGCAAGATCAACATATAATTGATACTAAGAAGTAATAAACCATATCACAGTAAGAGATGAAATTGCATTTAAAGTGTAGATCAGGCATGATCTGCTTGAAAGGTACAGACCCAAAATGGTGCCTGTCAAGATTCAAGATTGCAGCTTCCAGCCAACAGGCATCAGTGTCTACATTTAACCATATAACCATATAACAATTACAGCACGGAGACAGGCCATCTCGGCCCTACAAGTCCGTGCCGAACAATTATTTTCCCTTTGTCCCACCTGCCTGCACTCATACCATAACCCTCCATTCCCTTCTCATCCATATGCCTATCCAATTTATTTTTAAATTATACCAATGAACCTGCCTCCACCACTTCCACTGGAAGCTCATTCCACACCGCTACCACTCTCTGAGTAAAGAAGTTCCCCCTCATGTTACCCCTAAACTTCTGTCGCTTAATTCTGAAGTCATGTCCTCTTGTTTGAATCTTCCCTATTCTCAAAGGGAAAAGCTTGTCCACATCAACTCTGTCTATCCCTCTCATCATTTTAAAGACCTCTATCAAGTCCCCCCTTAACCTTCTGCGCTCCAGAAAATAAAGACCTAACTTATTCAACCTATCTCTGTAACTTAGTTGTTGAAACCCAGGCAACATTCTAGTAAATCTCCTCTGTACTCTCTCTATTTTGTTGACATCCTTCCTATAATTGGGCGACCAAAATTGTACCCCATACTCCAGAATTGGTCTCACCAATGCCTTGTACAATTTTAACATTTGTGGCAATGAAGACAGTGACTATCATGGGCTTCCCCCACACCGAAGTCAGGAGCAGGCGAGGAGCACCCAGTGGCTGCTGCAAAACCACGAATGAAAACAATAATGCGTTGTTGGAGATATTCAGCAAGCCAGGCAGCATCTGTGGAGGGAGAAACTGGGTGAATGTTACAGGTTAATATTCTGTCCTCAAAGCTGGGGAAAGTTGTCTGATGGAGACAGACAACAAGAAGGGTGAGGGAGATGGTCTGAATGGCCTCCCAGATCAATATTACTGTCAGTGATCCACTCCAGAGCCCACTCCTCACTGACACGATTCCTGCGTGTTGTGATGGTCTAAGGAGAAGGAGGAGCAGCAGTAGCTTCCCTGTTTCCAGGCCCAGGACAGGGCCCGCTATTTATAGGCCCCACTCTGCCCCGCCACTCTCCCTCCCCCCCCCCCCCCCGGGCCATTGGCGGCGCCAACCAAGGGGCGGGGCCGAGCGCGGAGAGCGGTGCAGGCGCATAGCCTGAGAGAGCAGGTGGGGGGGGGGGGAGGGGAGGGGCGGGGCGCACACGCGCTAACGTTGACGTTGTGATCAAGCTCCGCCCCCGCGAGCGAGGACGAGGTGGCGGTTGGCTATTGGAGGCGGGCGCGACGTTGGATTCAGTGACGTGGGGTTTAGTCGAGGCGAGTCGAGGTCTGGTCGTGAGGAGCAGTTTGGTCGTGAGGTATCGTCGAGGCGAAGCTTCAGTGATCGAGGGTTTTGTCGGGGTGTAGCTGAGGAGAAGTGGGTGTGTGAGCTCAGGAAGGGAGACCGAGGGAGAAGCTGCTGAAGGAGACAGTGGAGACCATGTGTGGGTCACAGGCAGGGCTCAGAGGTGAGAGTCCAGGGAGCTTTGACATGGAGAGCGAGTGAGCAGAAGATGCCGCATAAATGTCCTCTCTCTCCGGGGCCTGGGAACGGGGAAGATGCTGCTGCTCCTTCTCACACCATCACAGCCCCAGAGATTGGTGTCAGTGAGGGGTTGATGAGTTCCATGGGCTCTGGAGTGGATCACTGACATTAATATTGATCTGGGACTGAGGCCATTCAGACTATCTCCCTCATCCTTCTAGTTTGTCTCCATCTGACAACTTTCACCAGCTGTGAGGAAAGAATATTAGCCTGAAACATTCACCCAGCTTCCACCTCCACAGCTGCTGCCTGGCCTGCAGAATATCTCTGACAATTTATTCATTTTTACAATAGTAGTTTTGCAGCAGTTTACTTCTTGGAATCAATAATGTTTTGAACTTGCTGGAATGCAATTAAAAGCTGATTTATTTCAACCCTGGCAACAAACACTATATTCTGAGGGAAGAAATATCTAATTTCTATCCTGAAGAAGGTTTACGTTGTGATTTTTTTAAATCCTGGGATTGTCCTGTATTAAATAAAAAAGGATATAATACGCCCAATTATAGGAAGGATGTCAACACAATAGAGAGAGTACAGAAGAGATTTACTAGAATGTTGCCTGGGTTTCAACAACTAAGTTACAGAGAAAGGTTGAATAAGTTAAGTATTTATTCTCTGGAGCGCAGAAGGTTAAGGGGGGACTTGATAGAGGTCTTTAAAATGATGAGAGGGATAGACAGAGTTGATGTGGACAAGCTTTTCCCTTTGAGAATAGGGAAGATTCAAACAAGAGGACATGACTTCAGAATTAAGGGACAGAAGTTTAGGGGTAACATGAGGGGGAACTTCTTTACTCAGAGAGTGGTAGCGGTGTGGAATGAGCGTCCAGTGGAAGTGGTGGAGGCAGGTTCGTTGGTATCATTTAAAAATAAATTGGATAGGCATATGGATGAGAAGGGAATGGAGGGTTATGGTATGACTAAGGGAAAAAAGTTGTTCGGCACGGACTTGTAGGGCCGAGATGGCCTGTTTCCGTGCTGTAATTGTTATATGGTTATATGGAAATCAAATAATCTCATATTTACCAATATAGCTGTGCTTCATTAGCAAGAGAATTATTTACTGTAATTTTGCCAATAAGATGCCAATATAAATACATTGCTTCCAATGTCCTTTACTTTATTGGATTACTACGTCAGAATATTATCACACATATCCAACAAGTGTTGGTGTTCAGGAGCGAGCTACTGTGATGATACCTGCTGCAAGCGTGTTTTCAACATGGAATGGTCAGAGTGGTCATTAAATTAAAATACACTAAACCTTTTGTACTGATTTATTATATGAAATGTTGAAGATGCATATACTCTACGAAATAACCCAAAATTACTGTCACCTGCTCCTAACATTGGGCTGGGACGTTATGTAGTCAACAGTAATATAGGTCAGGTAGTTTGGGGGTCGGGGGGGGAGCAAGCAAACAAGAGGTACAACTTGTATACCATCTTACTCAGCCATCATCCCCCAGATTTACTTGCCAAAGGGACATGTATTCTCCACTGTCAAATAATCTATGAAAAGTGATCAAATGGTCGAGATAAGATACCTTACTGCCAGATCAAATCTTGATCTTAATTAACATGTAAACAATGTGCATGTGGTTGAGGAAGGGAGCGAGGGTTGTGATGGGGACACTGAGTCGGGGAGGAAAGTGGCTGGTGGAACAAATGCAAATTTGTGCCGTTAAGGAAGACTTATCATTTAACTGTGCTGCAAACAGCCTAGTCTCAAGCTAAAAGTTCAAAAACATTCATCATTTTACAAGGAAAATAACAGAAGTGAAGTACACTAACTTCCCATGATCATGTTATCCAGGAGAATTACATGGCAGTGACCAAATGGTCCGGTAAAACTGTTTGCAAATGAAACACTGTTTCACAATAGTAAATAATAAATAGATAAACAATTTCAAGTTTTACAATCTGCTTCTAACTGTAACGCATTAGCCTTGATCAAGCTTCCAAAAGAAATAAAACAGAAGCATGAATGGATTTTCTGTGTAAGAAGAAATCATGAATTATAATTACAGTACTAAACTTGCTTGTCACTAGTCATGCAAACAAAAATGATCAATGCAAAAAAAAAACAAAGCATGCGTTGGAAAATAACACCAACATTTACTCATACAAGCTAAATGTTGCATTTCTGTTAATGGTCGCTCACAACAAAACTGCAGATATGCTTCTGAGTTTGAAGAAGGGTTTCGGCCCGAAACGTCGCCCATTTCCTTCGCTCCATAGATGCTGCTGCACCCGCTGAGTTCTCCAGCATTTTTGTGTACCTTCGAGCTTCCAGCATCTGCAGTTCCTTCTTGAATGCTTCTGAGTTTAATGTGTTGTGCTTTTAATTTGCAGAGGCTGAGCAGTTTCCTTATAAACGTCACTCTCTATGCTCCATACTAGAGCTGGTAATGGCTTAAAGGTAGAACCAGATAACTCAAATTTGCTTTAAATATCAAATACTGCAGAGCTTTGCTGTAAGGAATACAGGAATTTAAATAGATATCAAAGTATGTTGACAAAGCTCTTCTCTTTCATTTTTAAGGCATTGTGTCCAGATATTTCATTCTAGGAGATGGCATACAATTTTGTCGGACTTTCCTGTAAAGTTGGTAGTTTCGAGATACATGGTGGAAACAGATCTTTTGGCCAAATGAGTCCACGCCGACCATTGATCACTCGTAAGCTAGTTCTATATTATCCCACTTTCACATCTGCACACTGGGAGAAATTTTATAGAAGCCAAATAAACCACAAATGTGCACGTCTTTGGAATGTGGGAAGAAACTGGAGCACACAGTCACAGGGGGAATGGTGAAATTCTGCACAGGCAGCACCCGTAGTCAGGATCAAACCTGGGTCTCTGGCACTAGAAGGCAAAAGCTGCTGTAAAAATGGAGACTGTAATTGTTGCTCACGCACACAGCCCCTGGCTGCATATAATGTACTGTTTATGTGCTTGCACTATCATAACAACTAGGAGGTCATGTTACAATGGAATTTTATCATTCCGCCTTCTTCTAACATATGTGAAAGCACCAACACCGATAATCTTCCATTGCCTCTCATCCACTGCTCAGTGATGGATCTGCATTGATCTTAATATTCCAACTGTATCCATTAAAAATAATCATCTTCTCATTTATCCATGATTGACACCGTGCTAATTCTGCAGGTTCCTCCTTATATCGCCATTTCCTGTGTATATTACTCTTAAACCTCATCCTACTTGAAGGAGCACATTTCAAGTCCTGCTCTCTTGAACCTACTGTTTACCCCTTTCACTGTTAGCATATTTTTCTACTTTAACGCTTTTCCCAAGATTTTGATCAACCCTCCTTGACTTTCCCCTGTCTTGGTACTTTGCCCCTCAGCAATACTGTGCTATGTTTCTGTTAAAGTTGCTCAATAAAATGCAATGCTGTTGTGTCAAACTTCTAGCCTCACGTTGCCCAGTGCAGATGTAACATGTTTAACCAAATTTCACAGCACCCAGGTTACAATTAAAAATGTGTTTGTCTATTGTTATTCTGTTCTAGATCTGCACATGGGTTTGACGCCAACACAGAATCAATATCAGAAAGAGAAAAAAGCATAGGATGAACAAGTTACTTTTTGCATGGAAAAACCAAAAACATTCAGTGGATCAATAACCACAAGAGCCCGAATGAAATTAAAAAAACAAATGTGGTTGTTTCTGGCAGGTGGAAGGAGAATTCAGGAATATTGATTTAGATTGGTGGTTTGACAATGGTAGTTATCCACTCATCCCCATACCCTAGAAAGCAAAATGCTAATTTATGCATAAAATTAAGTTAAAATAGAGGTTAAAAACATGACCACAGGGAACACCTTCCAATTCAAACATATATGGATAAAAACACAAACTCAAAATGGTGACAGTTTCTCTCTCTCCCTCTCACCAGGTGCTGCCTGACCTATTACACATTTCCAGCATTATCGATTTTAATTTCCAGCACCACCAGATTCTCACTTTCTGGTGGCTATCAGGATGATCTGTTCTGAATCACTGAAGCCATCCAGTGACATGGAATGTCATTTTCTAGTCGACTAATTGTTTTTTATTTGTACAGTACAGCCAAAATATTCAGGAATTCTAGAAAGTATAACACATTATACTTCAAAGGACTGCTTATTTATTTGATGTATTTATGGTGGTGGAGATTGAACCAGCTATCTAACCATCCCTATATCCCTGCTAACATACAAAAGATTAAGGTAGGTGATTAAACCTTGTAAAGGTGATTTTGGCCAAACATTTAAAATAGAAAAGGGTACTTGTAGTGTAATGATATGGTGAGAGTCAGTGAGGGATCTCATATCACCATTCACCATAAGCTTGAAACTCCAACAATGTGGAATTGCACTTTGCAAATCGCTGGACTGTGCCCTGTGTTAAACTGTATGTTCCTGCATGGCCTCCAGAACAATATTCCACTGGAAGCCTAGTCACAGCACGTTGATATGACCAAGAGCAGCACAGGCAGCTGGATGAGACCCTGCCCCTCGACACTTCGGTTGTCAAATTTGTCCATGTGATCAGGCTATTCAATTTTTGTGAATGGTTTGGCATAAATATTTAAAAAAATAAAACAACAACATTCTTTGCTTTAAAAAAAAACTAAAAACCCTAACTCATATTTACAAATCCATAATGAAAAACTTTTCATTATAGATGAAAGCAAAGGGAGAATCCACAGAAGGTCACGTTGCTGCTAATGAACTCGATGAGCAAGTCCATGAGCAGAGCTGAAAGCAGGGCAGAAGATGCCACACAAACTATGGAAAGCAATGTTGCCAGAATTCAGTAGGGAGTAAAATACAGAGGATCTCTTTAGCTTAGTTTAGTTTTCTTTAGTTTAGTTTATTATTGTCATAGAAACATAGAAACATAGACAACAGGTGCAGGAGTAGGCCATTCGGCCCTTCGAGCCTGCACCGCCAACTCAGTATTCTGTACCTGCCTTCTCTCGATACCCTCTGATCCCTTTAGCCACAAGGGTCACATCTAACTCCCTCTTAAATATAGCCAATGAACTGGCCTTAACTACCTTCTTGTGGCAGAGAATTCCACAGTGAACCAAGGTACAGTGAAAAGGGTTTTTTCAGACATAAAACAGATTGCTTGGAGGATCTCAGCAGGTCAAGCAGAATATGTGGAGGGATATGGACAGAGGAGGTTTTTCGGCTCAGGAACCAAGTCTAACTTTAAACCAAGCAAGGCAGAAACAGAGGATGAAATCAAGGCAAATTACAACAGTGAAATATACTGAAATGTATTTTTTTTAATTACTTTTGGGCTTAATATATATGTGAAAATGTATGCATGTCAATGTTCTATCTTTTTGGTCATCCACAAAAACAAGAAGTCAGCTCCAAGAAATATTTCCCCCGACCAGTTCACCAAGCATCCCACTGCTGAGTAAATCCCACTTCACATCACTGATTTTCATTTCACTCACAGACCTCTTCCTTGTTTCTCCCCGCATCAACACCTTCATCAACTCTAGACTTTGAAAATTTGAAGAAAGATGCTGTTTCCCATGGAGACACAAGAAACACATGGAACCGCAGATGTTGGTTAACAAAAAAGATACAAGCGCTGGAATTGCTCAGCAGGTCAGGCAGCATCTCTGTACCATGTGATTCTGTTCCATTCTGTTTGTAGTTTGCTTGGTTGTTTGTTTGTTTGTCTTTTTGCACAAAGTCCACGAGCATTGCCACTTTTCATTTCACTGCACATCTCGTATGTGTAAGTGCCGAATAAACTTGACTTGACTTGACTTTTGCTGTTTCCTTTCGTTTGGTGAATAATAGTTTTACTGCAAAAATATGATACAACATCGCCAGCCATCCAATGCATTTGAATGTTCATTTTGCTGATCGCAGCATATTCTACAGAATTTAGCACCAAAGGAAATTTTATATCCATGTGTGGATGAACAGATCCACACCTTTTAAAATTCCGCTTCTTTAACAGTCCACCAAACCCTCACTTGAAGTAACATTGTGGATTTTATGTTTATTCTTCAGGACTTGATCTCACTAACTCTTTCTCGCAAGCCACTACTGTAATAAATGTTTAAGATATTTGTAGGGGGTGGCACTACTACATTATTCAGGGATCCCATAAACCTACCAAATAGTGGGATGGCTTGTTACACCAGTCATCACCAATATCATAGAGATGCTACACAGTTTAAACACATTACAATATATTAAAATAATGCAGTGTGGCTTTAGAGCATTTTGTTTCAAATTTAAGTGAATTTAACAATTGGGGATTGCTCCTTATACAAGAGCAATATTTAGTCGCTGGGAATAACTCAGGAACAGCATGTAATCCCAATAGGATACATGAATAATTCACAATGTATGAGCAACTACATTAATTTTACTTCGGAGTCACGTGAGTGACCACGTGAAGAACCCGCTTACGACGCATGCGTGTCATTACGCTACACGCATTCGAACTCGTCATTGCTGAAGGAAGGACGTTCCTCCCAAACGGCAGGGGTTGAACCTGCAACAGTAAGGTGAGGGAACGTCGTTTCTTTTACTTACCTTTTTTCTTTCTACAGAAGGCTGATGAGAACTGGCTGGGGAGAGTCTGCAGAACTGCAGGCAGCCAGCAACGGCCGGGGCACTGCTATCTCCCTTAAAACGGGTGCCGGAGCCGACTTCAGCTCCAGGAGCACGCCGACAGCGTTGGAGCATGTCTGGAGCAGTCATTTCCGACGACTCGGACTACAGCCCCACGGACCTATACATGGGACCGATGCGCTGGAAGGAGCGAGAAAGCTGGCGGGGGAGAACCTGCAAAATTGCGGGCAGCCGGCAGCAGCAGCAGCAAACGGCACGCTGATCTCCCGTAATGGGAACAGCTGTGCCCGATTTCGCTCCCGACTTCGCTCCCGCGCCGGCCCCGGCCGGTCGGGAGAGGAGCAGCCGCGAGCGACCAGTGCCCGTGTGCATGGGGGTCGGTTTGAGCGGCTGGAGGAGATGGCAAGCAGCCGCGAGCGACCAGTGCCCGTGCGCACCGGGGTCGGTTGGAGCGGCTGCAGCATGACGAGCAGCCTGACGGCCGGTGCCCGTGAGCACCGAGGTCGGTTGTAGCGGCTGCAGCATGCAGGATAAAGAGCAGCCGGGAGCGGCCAGTGCCCGAGGGCATTGGAGCCGGTTGGACCGGCTGCAGGAGAAATTAAGCAGCCGCGAGCGACCAGTGCCCGTGAGCACCGGGGTCGGTTGGAGCGGCTGCAACATGACAAGCAGCCGTGAGCGGCCGGTGCCCGTGAGCACCGAGGTCGGTTGTAGCGGCTGCAGCATGCAGGATAAAGAGCAGCAGGGAGCGGCCAGTGCCCGAGAGCATTGGAGCCGGTTGGACCGGCTGCAGGAGCAGTACCCCTTGTGGGGCTGCAGAGTGGAAATACTCCAAAGTGGCAAAGCCACAGTGGGCAACTAATAAGCCCCACAGCAGTACTCCTTGTGGGGCGGCACAGAGTTTCTCACTCATCAGAGGGGAACACCGAGATTCAATCCTGGGTTGGCTGCAGGAGCTGGAACAGGAGCAGCTTCAGGAGCAGCCGTGACGGCCATTGCCCGTGAGCATTGGAGCCGGATGGAGTGGCTGCAGGAACTGCAGCAAGAGCAGCCTCAGGAGTAACGGCTTCAGGAGCAGCCGCGATGACCAGTGATCATGTGCATTGGAGCCGGTTGGGTGCCCGAGAGCATCGGGACCAGCTGGAGCGGCTGTTGGAGCATGTAAGTGGCAGCTCCATGAGATGGAGACTGGTCACAGAGGGGCAGCTAGTAAGTCCTACAGCAGTACCTCTTGTAGGGCTGCACAGTGTTCTCCCTCATCAGAGGGGAGTATAGGGGGTCAAGTTTGGGCTCCACTTGAACAGGGGAGCAGAACATACCCCTAGTACACTTAGGGTGCGGAAACCCTATGGGAAAACACTTACCATCAGGGAACTGCAAAACCTGAATGTTCGCAGTATCAACCTAAACATGGTAGGGCAGGGAATTGAAACGAAAGAATGTTCTAAGTCCTAACAGATGAAAACCTGGAACCTCCCAACCTCCAATATTAAAATTTGGAGGCATCTTATCTTAACAGGGAAAGATCTTCACATCGAGGGAACTCTGGGACACATTAAGGAACGTCTTAAAAACTACTTCCTGAGAAATGTGCTACCCTCATCAGAGACCGGCACCTCAACGACCACGGAGGATGCCGAAATAGTAACTAACCTACTAATAGGGACCAGGGAGGTTGGTAGTGGATAACAGATCTATCTGTATGCATAGAATTATTCTACCGACACTTAAAATTCAGAAGTACAGGGGTATACCTTAGAATTATTCATTCCATTACCCTCCAGCTCAGCATGTACCGAACTGAATGTTCATGCTTACAGGGAAAGAAACAACTAAAGCGCATACTGAACTACAGTGCCCATATATTATAGGACTTATGGAGGACATCCACACGAATCACAGGGATTCGTGTCCTAAATATCCTTCTCATAATTTAGAGGTGGTTGCCACTTCATCTTAGATTGACTAATTTGAATACTTCGTACTTTATATTCATTACAAATGGGAACCTTTGGTGCAACTAAGGGATTGATCCTAGGGTACTACATGGCAAGCATGGTATTAAAATACGCTTGCTATATAGGACTCATTGAAGGTGCCCACAGATGTATTTAACACAACAGAACGTCTGCGATCCACCGTTAACACACTTCACATGGCAGTAACTTTGCCGTAAGAAAGGGTACAGCCTTTATGGAGGCTTCCAGGGAACTAAACCAGCCATCAGACTGGTAGTAGAATAATTGGCATTAGGGGCTGTGTGACAGCCACATGATATCGGACCTTTACATAATCATAGTACAGAGCGCTACACGCGTCACTCAAGAAATCATGTGGGGGTCATTCTGACCGACTTATGAAACAACCAAACACAGTTACCCGTCTATGGAACCACATACTGATGGGCCTTGGATTGGGATGCTACTAATTCCATCTCCAGCTGTGGGGGAGATGGAATGCTCAGGAGGCATCACTACTAACGCTGGGCATATATACCTGGGGAAGTGAGAGCTAGTCATGGCTTTAAGTCAAATTGTTTTGGGTTATATCACCAGTATGTTAAATCTACAAATTGACAACACCACCGGGGTAGCATATGTCAACCATATGGGTAGAAACATATCGACACCATGTGACTATCTGGCCAACAATATTTGTGAATTGAATTGAATTGAATCCTTCTTGTCAATCAGACCTTTCGGTCTGAACGAGATGTTGTTGCCTGCAGCCATACATGTAATACCAGCAGCACACAATGGACACGGGCTGGCATCCGCCGCGGTGAGTTCACCGGGTACCTCCAATCTGTGATGCAGGCAATAGTCTTAGAGTCACTGTCTCTATTAATCTGGAGTAATAGCGTATCCAGATAGAGATTGGATATCAGCTTCCAACTACCAGGAAAACTGAATTCAGTGGCAGACAACAGGTCACGCTAAGTCTAAAAACTCTGTATGGATGTTGGATAAAATATGTATTGCTGGAACAGCTGGTATGGAACACCAGATAACGACCTATTCACATCCATGCTCTTACCAGTTATCAAATTATGTTCTTGGGAGCCAGAACCTGGGGCAGTGGTTCAGATGTATCTTCGCTGATTGGGGGATCATTTATGCATCCCTCCCTTTTGCCTCATCAGTCGGTTATTTAGGAAGAAACTATAGACTTCACGTCTCGAATTTTGATAATACCTGATTGCCTACGCAACCAGAGGTACTGGTGATATCAACATGGGTCAGAACAATACATCACCATCCATCATGGACCTAACTTACTGGGTCTTCCCGCAACAAGGGGAGTTACCCGTCACTATTATATATTAACCTATTTATTTAGAGTTGGAAGCACCTCTTCTACACCTGGGACTGACGGACCGAATGCGGAATTGTTTCAGCGGGTCACAGACAGTCCACCTAAACATCAGTACTTGGTATCATCTAGTAATGGGAAGTACTGTCACAACAATAATCATCACCCACAGATCTATGAACATCCCGTCTGTTCTGGAATTCCTGGCAAGCCTCCATTACGATGAGAGGCTCAGTCATAGTGCCGTCAACTGCGCCAGAGGTGCTCTGTCAATATACCTGTTGAAGGTGTTCAAAAGGGAACTGCAGATGCTGGAATGAAGGTACAGAGCGGCATTCTGTTGGGACAAACCCTGGTAAACAAACTCATGAGGGGCATTTTAAAATTAGTCCCCAAGAACCAGGTACTCCCAAATATGGGATGTGAGCATTGTACTGACCATGTTAAGAAACTGGTCTCCAGCTACAGCTCTGTTCCTACGGGAACTGACTATGAAAACAGTCATGCTGATGGTCCTGGTCACACCACAAGGGTCCAGTCACCACAGAAAACAAGGTTGGACAACATGATTAATTCATCTGGAATTTATGGTTTACATCAGTGTAATAGTCATACAGAACAGACAGGGGTCAGCAGGCCTAAAAAACAGAATTCAGGGTCTACCCTACAGATGGTCGTCTCTGTATTATAACACACTTACTATCATACTTGAAGTATACTAAGATCATCAGAGGGGAGGAATGTCACTTTAATCAGCTACTAACAGCCATTTAAAACAGTGACAGTCCAGACCATCTCTGGATGGCTAAAACAAGTCCTAAATAGGCTGGAGTGGGAACTAGCATTTCAAATCTCACTCCACCAGGGCTGCAGCTACATTAGCAGCTATGAAGTTGGACGTACCAATTGACCAAATCCTCAAGACAGCAGGATGGCCAACGGAGGAATTTTCCAACGACTTTATAACAACCAGTCATTGAACCTGAAACATTTACAGAAACAAATTTAAGTTCTGTAATATAATAGACCCATAAATAGGGGCAATAATTGGTGTTCATAATTTTACTGTTGGATTTCAATATCGTATTGATGTCTAATGTTGTTAACTCTACTCTCCCCAAAAATCAAGGCAGATATGATGCATGGACTCGTTCCACGGCATGAAATCACAGAGCTTTAAAATCTTCACGTAGTCACTCACGTGACTCCGAAGTAAAATAGTAAGATTAAACGAGAACTTACCAGTTTGAAGTTTGATCCTTATTTTATGAGGAGGAACGTTGAGGGACTACGTGCCCTCCGCTCCCACCCTTGATCATAGTCTGAACTGGTATCTGTTGTCTAATCTTACTATGTTTAGTCATTATAGTTATCTGTGATTCCACACCGCTGCTTTGAAGAATGACACGCATGCGTCGTAAGCGGGTTCTTCACGTAGTCCCTCAACGTTCCTCCTCATAAAATAAGGATCAAACTTCAAACTGGTAAGTTCTCGTTTAATCTTACTATTATTCACTACTACTAACTCTGGGGGTCATTAAGCAAATTGGAAGTGTGTGCTATCTATTCACATGCCACTTTTGTTCCTCTTGAAAAAATTCAGACTTTGTGCAAATTCTATTTAGTTTAAGCAATTCAAAAGCACAATTGTTAGTTTTACATTTTTGAAGAAAAGGTTATCCATTTTATATAAATTGAGGCAAATACCATTACATCAAAACTGCCAAATAAAAACCCTGTTCTCAAAGGAGTCCTTTCTCACAACGCCATTCTCCATTTCCAAACATTCGTTATTGAAGTTCTTATTTTCCTATCCTCCCCTAGAAGATCACACAATTTACCTCATTCTTTACCTCATCCCCTTTTCCTCACCATCTTATTAACTCAGTTTTGGCAATCCAGGTATTTGCAGGTGTGACCCTAGATAAAGCTTTCATGCACATTTGCTCTGTATTGTGATATCTGTACAGAAACCTCAACCCCTTCCACACCCCCCACTAAATCCACTGTTCAAATCCTTGTATCCCTTTGTTATCACCTCTTCCTCAGCCAATAAAGGGCCATTATGTGCTCCTTGGTCATGTGTTCCACACATAAAATGTGTGCAGGATAGTTTTTTGCAGCAATACATAGAGGTACCTACTAGAGGAGGGGCAGTGCTGGACCTCCTGTTAGGAAATGAGACGGGACAGGTGGCGGAGGTATGCGTTGGGGAGCACTTCGGGTCCAGCGATCACAATATCATTAGTTTCAATATAATTATGGAGAGGGTCAGAACTGGACCTAGAGTTGAGATTTTTGATTAGAGATAGGCTAACTTTGATGAGATGCAAAATGATTTAAAAGGAGTGAACTGGGACATTTTGTTTTATGGGAAAGATGTAGAAGAGAAATGGAGGACATTTAAAGGGGAAATTTTAAGAGTACAGAATCTTTATGTTCCTGTTCGGTTGAAAGGAAACAGTAAAAAAGGAAAGAGCCCTGGTTTTCAAGGGAAATTGGACATCTTGTTCGGAAAAAGAGGGAGATCTACAATAATTATAGGCAGCATGAAGTAAATGAGGTGCTTGAGGAGTATAAGGAATGTAAAAAGAATCTTAAGAAATAAATTAGAAAAGCTAAAAGAAGATATGAGGTTGCTTTGGCAATAAGGTGAAAGTAAATCCAAAGGGTTTCTACAGCTGTATTAATAGCAAAAGAATAACGAGGGATATAATTGGTCCATTGGAGAGACAGTGGACAGCTATCTGCAGAGCCAAAAGAGATGGGGGAGATATTGAACAATTTATTTTCTTCGGTATTCACCAAGGAGAAGGATATTGAATTATGTGAGGTAAGGGAAACTAGTAGAGTAGCTATGGATACTATGAGTTTCAAAGTAAAAGAAGTACTGACACTTTTGAAAAATATAAAAGTGGATAAGTCTCCAGGTCCTGACAGGATATTCCCTAGGTAATTGAGGAAAGTTATTGTATAAATAGCTGGGGCTATGACAGAAATATTTCAAATGTCATTAGAAACGAGAATAGTCCCCGAGGATTGGCGTACTGCGCATGTTGTTCCATTGTTTAAAAAGTGTTCTAAGAGTAAACCTAGCAATTATAGACCTGTTAGTTTGACTTCAGTGGTGGGCAAATTAATGGAAAAGATACTTAGAGATAATATATATAAGCATCAATATAAACAGGATAAACAGGGTCTGATTAGGAACAGTCAACATGGATTTGTGCCTGGAAGGTCATGTTTTTAAACTGAATAAGGGGGGTGGGGTGTCGAATGGGACAGTGGAGGATGGAGTTAAAGGGAAAGGGTTTCTTAAATGTGTGAGCGTAGAGACAGAGGGGTGTAAAATGGGGGTGGAAGCAATAGGTAGCAAGGTGAAAAGTAAAAGTGGCAGGCAGACAAAACCAAGACAAAAATCAAAAAGGGCCACTTTTCAACATAATTGTAAAAGGGGTAAGACCGTTGTAAAACAAGCCTGAAGGCTTTGTGTCTCAATGCAAGGAGCATTCGTAATAAGATGGATGAGTTGAATGTGCAGACTATGACTATGATATAGTTGGGATCACGGAGACATGGCTCTAGGGTGACCAAGGCTAGGAGCTGAACATCCAGGGATATTCAATATTCAGGAGGGATAGAGAGAAAGGAAAAGGAGGTGGGGTAGCGTTGCTGATTAGAGAGGAGATTAACGCAATGGAAAGGAAGGACATTAGTTTGGAGGATGTGGAATCGGTATGGGTAGAGCTGCGAAACACTAAGGGGCAGAAAACGCTGGTGGGTGTTGTGTACAGGCCACCTAACAGTAGTAGTGAAGTTGGAGATGGTATCAAACAGGACATTAGAAATGCGTGCGACAAAGGCAAAACCGTTATAATGGGTGACTTCAATCTACATATAGATTGGGTGAATCAAATTGGCAGGGGTGCTGAGGAAGAGGATTTCTTGGAATGTATGCGGGATAGTTATCTAAATCAACATGTAGAGGAACCAACGAGAGAGCAGGCTATTTTAGACTGAAAATTGAGTAATGAGGAAGGGTTAGTTAGCAGTCTTGTTGTACGTGCCCCCTTGGGCAAGAGTGACCATAATATGGTTGAGTTCTTCATTAGGATGGAGAGTGCCATTGTTAATTCAGAAACAATGGTTCTGAACTTAAAGAAAGGTGACTTTGAGGGTATGAGACGTGAATTGGCCAAGATTGACTGGCAATTAATTCTAAAAGGGTTGACGGTGGATATGCAATGGAAGACATTTAAAGACTGCATGGATGAACTACAAAAATTGTTCATCCCAGTTTGGCAAAAGAATAAATCAGGGAAGGTAGTACATCCGTGGATAACAAGGGAAATCCGGGATAGTATCAAAGCGAAGGATGATGCGTACAAATTAGCCAGAAAAAGCAGCATTCCGGAGGACTGGGAGCAATTCAGAGACCAGCAGAGGAGGACAAAGGGCTTAATTAGGAAAGGAAAAATAGATTATGAAAGAAAACTGGCAGGGAACATAAAAACTGACTGCAAAAGTTTTTATAGATATGTGAAAAGAAAGAGATTAGTTAAAACAAACGTAGGTCCCTTGCAGTCAGAAACAGGTGAGTTGATCATGGGGAACAAGGATATGGCGGACCAATTGAATAACTACTTTGGTTCCGTCTTCACTAAGGAAGACATAAATAACTGCCGGAAATAGCAGGGGACCGCAGGTCAAAGGAGTTGGAGGAATTGAGTGAAATCCAGGTTAGCTGGGAATGGTGTTGGGTAAATTGAATGGATTATAGGCCGATAAATCCCCAGGGCCAGATAGGCTGCATCCCAGAGTACTTAAGGAAGTAGCTCCAGAAATACTGGATGCATTAGTAATAATCTTTCAAAACTCTTTAGATTCTGGAGTAGTTCCTGAGGATTGGCGGGTAGCAAACGTAACCCCACTTTTTAAGAAGGGAGGGAGAGAGAAAACGGGGAATTACAGACCAGTTAGTCTAACATCGGTAGTGGGGAAACTGCTAGAGTCAGTTATTAAAGATGGGATACCAGCACATTTGGAAAGTGGTGAAATCATTGGACAAAGTCAGCATGGATTTACAAAAGGTAAATCATGTCTGACGAATCTTACAGAATTTTTTGAGGATGTAACTAGTAGCGTGGATAGGGGAGAACCAGTGGATGTGGTGTATCTGGACTTCCAGAAGGCTTTCGACAAGGTCCCACATAAGAGATTAGTATACAAACTTAAAGCACACGGCATTGGGGGTTCAGTATTGATGTGGATAGAGAACTGGCTGACAAACAGGAACCAAAGTGTAGGAGGTAAACGGATCCTTTTCACAGTGGCAGGCAGTGACTAGTGGGGTACCGCAAGGCTCACTGCTGGGACCCCAGCTATTTACAATATATATTAATGATCTGGATGAGGGAATTGAAGGCAATATCTCCATGTTTGCGGATGACACTAAGCTGGGGGGCAGTGTTAGCTGTGAGGAGGATGCTAGGAGACTGCAGGTGACTTGGATAGGCTGGGTGAGTGGGCAAATGTTTGGCAGATGCAGTATAATGTGGATAATGTGAGGTTATCCATTTTGGTGGCAAAACAGGAAAGCAGACTATTATCAAATGGTGGCCGACTAGGAAAAGGGGAGATGCAGCGAGACTGGGTGTCATGGTACACCAGTCATCCGTAGGCAGTATAATTCGAAACTCAGTGCAGCAGGAGCGAAATGCCTGGGCGACCTTCTCAGCAGGCAGTAGCGCAAGCAGGCAGTGAAGAAGGTATGGTATGTTAGCAATTGTCATAGCAAAACAGGATTGAGTATAGAGCATGGAGGTTCTACTGCAGTTGTACAGGGTCTTGGTGAGACCACCCTGGAGTATTGCGTACAGTTTTTGGTTCCTCCAATCTGAGGAAGGACATTATTGCCATAGAGGGAGTGCAGAGAAGGTTCACCAGACTGATTCCTGGGATGTCAGGACTGTCTTATGAAGAAAGACTGGATAGACTTGGTTTATACTCTCTAGAATTTAGGAGATTGAGAGGGGATCTTATAGAAACTTACAAAATTCTTAAGGGGTTGGACAGGCTAGATGCAGGAAGATTGCTCCCGATGTTGGGGAAGTCCAGGACAAGGGGTCACAGCTTAAGGATAAGGGGGAAATCCTTTAAAACCGAGATGAGAAGAACTTTTTTCACACAGAGAGTGGTGAATCTCTGGAACTCTCTGCCACAGAGGGTAGTCGAGGCCAGTTCATTGGCTATATTTAAGAGGGAGTTAGATGTGGCCCTTGTGGCTAAGGGGATCAGAGGGTATGGAGAGAAGGCAGGTACGGGATACTGAGTTGGATGATCAGCCATGATCATATTGAATGGCGGTGCAGGCTCGAAGGGCCGAATGGCCTACTCCTGCACCTAATTTCTATGTTTCTATGTAC